>NW_028161420.1:0-87500 GCF_964263955.1 Coregonus lavaretus
TCTCCTCCCCTTTCTCTTCCCCTCTCCTCTTTCTCTTCCCCTCTCTTCCTTCTCTTCCCCTCTCCTCCTTCTCTTCCCCTCTCCTCCTTCTCTTCCCCTCTCCTCCTTCTCTTCCCCTCCTCCTTCTCTTCCTCCTCCTCCTTCTCTTCCTCCTCCTCCTCTTTCCCTCTCCTCCTTCTCTTCCCCTCTCCTCCTTCTCTTCCCTTCTCCTCCTTCTCTTACCCTTCTCCTCCTTCTCTTCCCCTCTCCTCCTCTTCCTCCTCCTCCCCTCCTCCTCCTCCTTCTCTTCCCCTCCCTCATTTGCTTCCCCTCTCCTCCTTCTCTTCCCCTCTCCTCCTTCTCTTTCCCTCCTCCTTCTCTTCCCCTCTCCTCCTTCGCTTCCCCTCTCCTCCTTCTCTTCCTCCCTCCTCCTTCTCTTCCCCTCTCCTCCCCTTCCTCCTTCTCTTCTCCTCCTCCTTCTCTTCCTCCTCCTCCTTCTCTTCCTCCTCCTCCTTCTCTTCCTCCTCCTCCTTCTCTTCCCCTCTTCTCCTTCTCTTCCTCCTCCTCCTTCTCTTCCCCTCCTCCTTCTCTTCCCCTCTTCTCCTTCTCTTTCCCTCTCCTCCTTCTCTTCCTCCTCTCAATTACTATACATGTGTTGTTGTGTGTTATCATTTCTGAGTGTGTGTGTGTTTATTGATGTTGTGTCTATGTTGTGTTGTGTAGAGGCTCTGCTATAGCTAACAGCCTGTCTCAGATCACCATCTGTCTGTTACTCTACTCATACATCTGCTGGAGAGGCCTCCACAAGAACACATGGGCAGGTCAGACACACTCAGTAGTACACTTTGTCCCTCCCTCTGCTGGCCAAATGTGGTCATTGATGTCTCTAGATATGTTTTTTAGCTACAACATGACAGATGTGTGTGTGCTCCTCCAGGCTGGTCCAGTGAGTCCCTCCAGGAGTGGGGTTCCTACATGCATCTGGCCATCCCAAGCACCCTGATGGTCTGCTTCGAGTGGTGGGTCTGGGAGATAGGAGGCTTCCTGGCTGGTCAGTCCGTGTGTGTGTGTGTGTCTTCCCCTCTCTCCCCTCTCTCCAACAACATCTCATAGTTTCCCTTCGAAATTGGATGTATCATGGACGAACGTCTATTTTTGACGCATTCATTCAGGGTTAAAACAGAAACAACTCAAAGGTTAACAGTTTAGGCTTTAATTCCAAGTGGTTACGGTCAGGGTTAGGGTTACGGTTACGGTTAGGGTTACGGTTAGGGTTAGGGTTACGGTCAGGGTTAGGGTTACGGTCAGGGTTAGGGTTAGGGTTAGGGTTACGGTCAGGGTTAGAGTTACGGTCAGGGTTAGGGTTAGGGTTACGGTCAGGGTTAGGGTTACGGTCAGGGTTAGGGTTAGGGTTAGGGTTACGGTCAGGGTTAGAGTTACGGTCAGGGTTAGGGTTAGGGTTACGGTCAGGGTTAGGGTTAGGGTTAGGGTTAGGGTTACGGTCAGGGTTAGAGTTACGGTCAGGGTTAGGGTTAGGGTTACGGTCAGGGTTAGGGTTAGGGTTATGGTCAGGGTTAGGGTTAGGGTCAGGGCGATGGCTTGGGGAAGGCTTAAAACAAATTCATTTAAAATGACGTGCTATTACCATCAGGTCTATTTCTAGTGATCAGGCTGCTCTCCCCACACACTCTTAGAAAAAAAAGTTATATTTAGAACCTAAAAGGGTTCTCCGGCTGTCCCCATGGGAGAACCCTTTGAAGAACCCTTTTTGGTTCCAGGTAGAACCCTTTTGAGTTCCATGTAGAACCCTTTCCACAGAGGGTTCAACATGGGATACAAAATAGTTCTACCTGGAACCAAAAAAGGTTATCTTACAGGGACAGTCGAAGAAACCATTTTTCTAGTAGTGCACATATCTCTCTCTCTCGCTCTCTCTCTGTCTCTGTCTCTCTCTGTCTCTCTCTGTCTCTCTCTCTCTGTCTCTCGCTCTCTCTCTCTCTCTTTATCTCTCTCTCTCTCTCTTTATCTCTCTCTCTCTCTCTCTCTCTCTCTCTCTCTCTCTCTCTTTATCTCTCTCTCTAGGTATGCTAGGAGAGGTGGATCTTGCAGCACAGCATGTCTTGTTGGAGATAGGAGCCATTACCTACATGGTGATAAACACACACCTACCTAGTTACCTCTTAAACTTAGACTCTTCCCCGTAACTCTTCTCACCCCTTACTCAGCCTCACCCTAAACTCCAAGATCCCTTTCTCCCCCCATTCTCCCATGGCCTGTCTCAGTGTGGTACACAATATGTACAGCAGTATGAGGACACCCCTTCATATTAGTGGATTCTAATAGAGGTACACTATATACAGTATACAGCAGTATGTGGACACCCCTTCATATTAGTGGATTCTAATAGAGATACACTATATATACAGCAGTATGTGGACACCCCTTCATATTAGTGGATTCTAATAGAGATACACTATATATACAGCAGTATGTGGACACCCCTTCATATTAGTGGATTCTAATAGAGATGCACTATATATACAGCAGTATGTGGACACCCCTTCATATTAGTGGATTCTAATAGAGATGCACTATATATACAGCAGTATGTGGACACCCCTTCATATTAGTGGATTCTAATAGAGATACACTATATATACAGCAGTATGTGGACACCCCTTCATATTAGTGGATTCTAATAGAGATACACTATATATACAGCAGTATGTGGACACCCCTTCATATTAGTGGATTCTAATAGAGATACACTATATATACAGCAGTATGGGGACACCCCTTCATATTAGTGGATTCTAATAGAGATGCACTATATATACAGCAGTATGGGGACACCCCTTCATATTAGTGGATTCTAATAGAGATACACTATATATACAGCAGTATGTGGACACCCCTTCATATTAGTGAACAGCTCTTTAATTATTTGTTATTTTTATTTCATATTATTTTATATTGTATTTTTATGGGATTTTTGGGGGGGTATTCTTTCTTAAAACTGCATTGTTGGTTAAGGGCTTGTAAGTAAGCATTTCACTGTAAAGTCTACACCTGTTGTATTCGGCGCATTTGACAAATAACATTTGATTTGATTTGTCCAGTTCCCTCTAGGTGTCCATGCGGCTGCCTGTGTGCGTGTGGGGAACGCTCTGGGAGCAGGAGACACCTCCAGGGCTCTACTCACCTGTAAAGTAGCCCTGGTGCTCTCAGGTCAGACCTTAGCTTAGCTTAGCATTATATTATTAAGTTGCTGGATATTGGCGGGAACTGGAACATGCTGTCTTACACGTCGATACAGAGCATCCCAAACATGCTCAATGGGTGACATGTCTGGTGAGTATGCAGGCCATGGAAGAACTGGGACATTTTCAGCTCCCAGGAATTGTGTACAGATCCTTGTGACATGGGGCCGTGCATTAACATGCTGAAACATGAGGTGATGGCAGTGGATGAATGGCATGACAATGGGCCTCAGGAAAATTGGCATCGATAAAATTAAATTGTGTTCATTGTCCGCTTATGCCTGCCCATACCATAACCCCACCGCCACCATGGGGCAATCTGTTCACAATGTTGACATCAGCAAACTGCTCGCCACAAGACTCCATACACATTGTCTGTGGTTGTGAGGCTGGTTGGACGTACTGCCAAGTTCTCTAAAACAATGTTGGAAGCGGCTTATGGTAGTGAAATTAACATTCAATTATCTGGCAACAGTTCTGGTGAATGATCCTGCAGTCAGCATGCCAATTGCACGCTCCCTCAAAACCTGAGACATCTGTGGCATTGTGCCAACAAGTGCTCACCATATGTGGGAACTCCTTCAAGACTGTTGGAAAAGCATTCCAGGTGAAGCTGGTTGAGAGAATGCCAAGAGTGTGCAAAGCTGTCATCAAGGCAAAGGGTGGCTATTTGAAGAATCTTAAATATAAAATATATTTTTATTTGTTTAACACTTCTTTGGTTACTACATGATTCCATATGTGTTATTTCATAGTTGTGATGTCTTCACTATTATTCTACAATGTAGACAATAGTAAAAATATAGAAAAACCCTTGAATGAGTAGGTGTGTCCAAACATTTGACTGGTAGTGTATATATTGTACATTATTCTATATATTGTTGTATATATTGTACATATTGTTCTATTTGTTGTATGTATTGTTCCATGTTCTATATATAGTTTAAAATATTGTTGTATATATTATTAATATTGTTATATGTATATATATATGGTTTTATATATTGTTGTATATATTATTAATATACTTATATATATATATTGTTTTATATATTGTTGTATATATTATTAATATACTTATATTTATATTGTTTTATATATTGTTGTATATATTATTAATGTAGTTATATATATTGTTTTATATATTGTTGTACATATTATTAATATAGTTCTATATGTTGTTTGTGCTGCAGGAGTGCTGGCTGTGTTCCAGGGTATAGCCATTGGTAGCTCCAGACATGTCTTAGGCTACATCTTCACCTCAGACCAGTGAGTGTTACACAATATATCATTTATTATTCATAGAAAGCGGGGTCAGAAATGATTGAAAGATGAGCAAAAATGACTGTATAAAATATATAATTAAAATACTTAGCTACAGTTGAAGTCTGAAGTTTACATACACCTTAGCCAAATACATTTAAACTCTGTTTTTCACAATTCCTGACATTTAAACCTAGTAAAAATTCCCTGTCTTAGGTCAGTTAGGATCACCACTTTATTTTAAGAATGTGAAATGTCAGTATAATAGTAGAGAGAATGATTTATTTCAGCTTTTCTTTCTTTCATCACATTCCCAGTGGGTCAGAAGTTTACATACACTCAGTTAGTATTTGGTAGCATTGCCTTTAAATTGTTTAACTTGGGTCAAACATTTCGGGTAGCCTTCCACACGCTTCCCACAATAAGTTGGGTGAATTTTGGCCCATTCCTCCTGACAGAGCTGGTGTAACTGAGTCAGGTTTGTAGGCCTCCTTGCTCGCACACGCTTTTTCAGTTCTACCCACAAATGTTCTATAGGATTGAGGTCAGGGCTTTGTGATGGCCACTCCAATACCTTGACTTTGTTGTCCTTAAGCCATTTTGCCACAACTTTGGAAGTATGCTTGGGGTCATTGTACATTTGGAAGAACCATTTGCGACCAAGCTTTAACTTCCTGACTGATGGCTTGAGATGTTGCTTCAATATATCCACGTAATTTTCCTTCCTCATGATGCCATCTATTTTGTGAAGTGCACCAGTCCCTCCTGCAGCAAAGCACCCCCACAGCATGATGCTGCCACCCCTGTTCTTCACGGTTGGGATGGTGTTCTTTGGCTTGCAAGCACCCCGATTTTTCCTCCAAACATAACAATGGTCATTATGGCCAAACAGTTCTATTTTTGTTTCATCAGACCAGAGGACATTTTCTCCAAAAAGTACGATCTTTGTCCCCATGTGCAGTTGCAAACCGTAGTCTGGCTTTTTTATGGCAGTTTTGGAGCAGTGGTTTCTTCCTTGCTGAGCGGCCTTTCAGGTTATGGCAATATAGGACTCGTTTTACTGTGGATGTAGATACTTTTGTACCTGTTTCCTCCAGCATCTTCACAAGGTCCTTTGCTATTGTTCTGGGATTGATTTGCACTTTTCGCACCAAAATACGTTCATCTCTAGGAGACAGAAAGCGTCTCCTTCCTGAGCGATATGACGGCTGCGTGGTCCCATGGTGTTTATACTTACGTACTATTGTTTGTACAGATGAACGTGGTACCTTCAGGCGTTTGGAAATAGCTCCCAAGGATGAACCAAACTTGTGGAGGTCTACGATTTTATTCTGAGGTCTCGGCTGATTTATTTCTTATTTTCCCATGTTGTCAAGCAAAGAGGCACTGAGTTTGAAGGTAGGCCTTGAAATACATCCACAGGAACACCTCCAATTGACTCAAATTATATCAATTAACCTATCAGAAGCTTCTAAAGCCATGACATCATTTTCTGAAATTTTCCAAGCTGTTTAAAGGCACAGTCAACTTAGTGTATGTAAACTTCTGACCCACTGGAATTGTGATACAGTGAATTATAAGTGAAATAATCTGTCTGTAAACAACTGTTGGGAAAATTACTTGTGTCATGCACAAAGTAGATGTCCTAACCGACTTGCCAAAACTATAGTTTGTTAACAAGAAAGAAGGATTACTTTATCCTAAACAACAGGGGTCTAACAGTGAAATTCTGACTTACAGCCACAGCAGTAGGTAGGGGTAAAGGATAGATAATAGACAGTAGCAGCAGTATACTGTAGGTAGGGGTAAAGTGACTAGACAACAGGATAGATAATAGACAGTAGCAGCAGTATACTGTAGGTAGGGGTAAAGTGACTAGGCAACAGGATAGATAATAGACATTAGCAGCAGTATACTGTAGGTAGGGGTAAAGTGACTAGACAACAGGATAGATAATAGACAGTAGCAGCAGTATACTGTAGGTAGGGGTAAAGTGACTAGACAACAGGATAGATAATAGACAGTAGCAGCAGTATACTGTAGGTAGGGGTAAAGTGACTAGACAACAGGATAGATAATAGACAGTAGCAGCAGTATACTGTAGGTAGGGGTAAAGTGACTAGACAACAGGATAGATAATAGACAGTAGCAGCAGTATACTGTAGGTAGGGGTAAAGTGACTAGACAACAGGATAGATAATAGACAGTAGCAGCAGTATACTGTAGGTAGGGGTAAAGTGACTAGACAACAGGATAGATAATAGACAGTAGCAGCAGTATACTGTAGGTAGGGGTAAAGTGACTAGACAACAGGATAGATAATAGACAATAGCAGCAGTATACTGTAGGTAGGGGTAAAGTGACTAGACAACAGGATAGATAATAGACAGTAGCAGCAGTATACTGTAGGTAGGGGTAAAGTGACTAGACAACAGGATAGATAATAGACAGTAGCAGCAGTATACTGTAGGTAGGGGTAAAGTGACTAGACAACAGGATAGATAATAGACAGTAGCAGCAGTATACTGTAGGTAGGGGTAAAGGGACTAGACAACAGGATAGATAATAGACAGTAGCAGCAGTATACTGTAGGTAGGGGTAAAGTGACTAGACAACAGGATAGATAATAGACAGTAGCAGCAGTATACTGTAGGTAGGGGTAAAGTGACTAGACAACAGGATAGATAATAGACAGTAGCAGCAGTATACTGTAGGTAGGGGTAAAGTGACTAGACAACAGGATAGATAATAGACAGTAGCAGCAGTATACTGTAGGTAGGGGTAAAGTGACTAGACAACAGGATAGATAATAGACATTAGCAGCAGTATACTGTAGGTAGGGGTATCTATTGTAAAATATGGTGGTGGATCTTTGATGTAATGTGGCTATTTTGCTTCCACTGGTCCTGGGGCCCTTGTTAAGATGATAATAATAATAATAATAATAATAATAATAATAATATGCCATTTAGCAGACGCTTTTATCCAAAGCGACTTAAAGTCATGTGTGCATACATTATACATTATATACATTATATATATACATACAAGGTTAACGGCATCAGGAACTTTTCCCAGTACCAGGACATTTTAGCTGAAAACCTGGTTGCCTCTGCCAGAAGGCTGAAACCTGGCCTTTAGTGGATCTTCCAGCAAGACAATAACCCCAAGCACACATCACAATCCACAAAGAAATGGTTAATTTGCCACTAAATCAACATTTTTCAATTGCCATCTCAGTCTCCAGACTTGAAACCCCATTGAAAACCTGGATCTGGAAGGATTATGTTTGTAGGTCTAAGATCTCCAACTCATAAAACATTTTAGAGAAAGGCTCAGTGACGTTATCTTCGCAGGGTGAGGTATTGAAAGGTATTTAAAAATCCGGGTGTCAATCATTTTTACCCCTACCTTTCTTAGATTTGTTTTATATTACTTGTTAAACAAAATCTCTTTCTCTAAGCAATTGTATTAGTATAAACTAATATATAATTTCCAAAAGTTTTTGAGCATACAATATAGCTAAGTATTAGAGTGATTTATTTTATACAGTCATTTTTGCTCACGTTTATCAAACAGTGTCAATACTGTCTATAATTTACATCTGTGACGTAACTTACGGCTATGAAGAGATGATTTCAGGGTCTGTTTTCACAAAGCATCAGTGTAAGAGTGCTGATCGAGGTTTGAGTCTAATCTTATTCGTAATGATATCAAAGGCATAACTGGTCCTAGATCAGCACTTCTACTCTGAGACCAGGGGTCTCAGGCCGTGTCTAGACTTGACAGTTCATGCAGCTTTAGTATTCTGATCAAAGAGTTCTGATCATAGAGTTCTGATCATAGAGTTAAGTTCTGATCATAGAGTTCTGATCATAGAGTTCAGTTCTGATCATAGAGTTCTGATCAAAGAGTTCTGATCGTAGAGTTCTGATCATAGAGTAAAGTTCTGATCATAGAGTTCTGATCATAGAGTTCTGATCATAGAGTTCAGTTCTGATCATAGAGTTCTGATCATAGAGTTCTGATCATAGAGTTCTGATCATAGAGTTCAGTTCTGATAATAGAGTTCTGATCATAGAGTTCTGATCATAGAGTTCAGTTCTGATCATAGAGTTCTGATCATAGAGTTCTGATCATAGAGTTCAGTTCTGATCATAGAGTTCTGATCATAGAGTTCTGATCATAGAGTTCAGTTCTGATCATAGAGTTCTGATCATAGAGTTCTGAAGGTGTCATGCATCGACACCTACATGTAAATCTATCTACCGTGTCCGGATTCCCTTTTTACGTTCTATATTATTCTACAAAACGATGGAATAGGCTAAATAGGATAATAACACAACAACTGATGGCAGTAGCTAACTACTGTAGCTAACTAGCCAGCTAACATCTGTAGCTAACTACTGTAGCTAACTAGCCAGCTAACTACTGTAGCTAACTAGCCAGCTAACATCAGTAGCTAACTACTGTAGCTAACTAGGGCTAACTACTGTAGCCAACTAGCCAGCTAACATCTGTAGCTAACTACTGTAGCTAACTACTGTAGCTAACTAGCCAGCTAACATCTGTAGCTAACTACTGTAGCTAACTAGCCAGCTAACTACTGTAGCTAACTACTGTAGCTAACTAGCCAGCTAACATCTGTAGCTAACTACTGTAGCTAACTACTGTAGCTAACTAGCCAGCTAACATCTGTAGCTAACTACTGTAGCTAACTAGCCAGCTAACATCTGTAGCTAACTACTGTAGCTAACTACTGTAGCTAACTAGCCAGCTAACATCTGTAGCTAACTACTGTAGCTAACTAGCCAGCTAACATCTGTAGCTAACATCAGTAGCTAACTACTTTAGCTAACTATAGCTAACTACTGTAGCCAACTAGCCAGCTAACATCTGCAGCTAGCCAGCAAGCAAGCTAGCAAGCAACGCTAAAGGGATTGCAAATGGTTAAGCATAACTCTAGCCAAACAAAACATCTTTTTTTTCTAAATATTAGCTAGCTGGCTATCATTTATGAGGCCAGCAAACACGTTCCTCACACGCTAGTAACGTATTTCCTCCAACGTTATAATGAAAAGGTGCCTCTCAATCCCAAAAAAAGTTTTCTGGAGATTTATGGGAGGAGTCCTGATGATGTCGTCCACTGTATGCACTTTCGGTAGCCTGATTGCGTGCAGACTGAGAAGAAATCAGCACACAATGCATCCCTGACCACCTCCTGAAGTGGTCAGACAGATCTGAACACAATCAGACCCCAAAGCGACTTCTGTGCGTCTACACCCGTCTTTTCAATGTGATCTTCGTATTCTGATAGCAGAAGTCATGTAGGTGTCTAGTGTAGACACGACCTGAGTGATCTCTCAGTAGTTAATAGACGTCCTCCTGAGTCCTGTCCTGTCCTCTCCAGAGCTATAGTGGACAACGTATCAATGAACCTGGGGCTCTACACATTCACACAGTTCTTTGATGCTCTACTGGTGAGTACCTTTTCTGGTGAATACCTTTACTGGTGTGTACCTGGGGCTCTACACATTCACACAGTTCTTTGATGCTCTACTGGTGAGTACCTGGGTCTCTACACATTCACACAGTTCTTTGATGCTCTACTGGTGAGTACCTGGGTCTCTACACATTCATACAGTTCTCACTACTGGTGAGTACCTGGGTCTCTACACATTCATACAGTTCTCTCTACTGGTGAGTACCTGGGGCTCTATACATTCATACAGTTCTCTCTACTGGTGAGTACCTGGGTCTCTACACATTCATACAGTTCTCTCTACTGGTGAGTACCTGGGTCTCTACACATTCATACAGTTCTCTCTACTGGTGAGTACCTGGGTCTTTACACATCCATACAGTTATCTCTACTGGTGAGTACCTGGGTCTCTATACATTCATACAGTTCTCTCTACTGGTGAGTACCTGGGTCTCTACACATTCATACAGTTCTCTCTACTGGTGAGTACCTGGGTCTCTACACATTCATACAGTTCTCTCTACTGGTGAGTACCTGGGTCTCTACACATTCATACAGTTCTCTCTACTGGTGAGTACCTGGGTCTCTACACATTCATACAGTTCTCTCTACTGGTGAGTACCTGGGTCTTTACACATTCATACAGTTCTCTCTACTGGCGAGTACCTGGGTCTCTACACATTCATACAGTTCTCTCTACTGGTGAGTACCTGGGTCTCTACACATTCATACAGTTCTCTCTACTGGTGAGTACCTGGGTCTCTATACATTCATACAATTATCTCTACTG
Source organism: Coregonus lavaretus (assembly GCF_964263955.1). Lineage (NCBI taxonomy): Eukaryota > Metazoa > Chordata > Actinopteri > Salmoniformes > Salmonidae > Coregonus > Coregonus lavaretus. The sequence goes on from NW_028161420.1 coordinate 10,775, forward strand.
GTGAGTACCTGGGTCTCTTTACATTCATACAGTTCTCTCTACTGGTGAGTACCTGGGTCTTTACACATTCATACAGTTCTCTCTACTGGTGAGTACCTGGGTCTTTACACATTCATACAGTTCTCTCTACTGGTGAGTACCTGGGTCTCTTTACATTCATACAGTTCTCTCTACTGGTGAGTACCTGGGTCTTTACACATTCATACAGTTCTCTCTACTGGTGAGTACCTGGGTCTCTACACATTCATACAGTTCTCTCTATTGGTGAGTACCTGGGTCTTTACACATTCATACAGTTCTCTCTATTGGTGAGTACCTTGGTCTTTACACATTCATACAGTTCTCTCTACTGGTGAGTACCTGGGTCTTTACACATTCATACAGTTCTCTCTACTGGTGAGTACCTGGGTCTTTACACATTCATACAGTTCTCTCTACTGGTGAGTACCTGGGTCTTTACACATTCATACAGTTCTCTCTACTGGTGAGTACCTGGGTCTCTACACATTCATACAGTTCTCTCTACTGGTGAGTACCTGGGTCTTTACACATTCATACAGTTCTCTCTACTGGTGAGTACCTGGGTCTTTACACATTCATACAGTTCTCTCTACTGGTGAGTACCTGGGTCTTTACACATTCATACAGTTCTCTCTACTGGTGAGTACCTGGGTCTCTTTACATTCATACAGTTCTCTCTACTGGTGAGTACCTGGGTCTTTACACATTCATACAGTTCTCTCTACTGGTGAGTACCTGGGTCTCTTTACATTCATACAGTTCTCTCTACCTGTGAGTACCTGGGTCTTTACACATTCAAACAGTTCTCTCTATTGGTGAGTACCTGGGTCTCTTTACATTCATACAGTTCTCTCTACTGGTGAGTACCTGGGTCTTTACACATTCAAACAGTTCTCTCTACTGGTGAGTACCTGGGTCTTTACACATTCATACAGTTCTCTCTACTGGTGAGTACCTGGGTCTCTTTACATTCATACAGTTCTCTCTACCTGTGAGTACCTGGGTCTTTACACATTCAAACAGTTCTCTCCAGGGATGGAGTTGAGCTCAACTACCTTTTATGTTGCAAAACATTGTAAACACGACATTAAACGGCTTCAAATTGGTTCTGAACTGACCTAAACTAAGGCCAGGAAGTTGACACACTACAGCTGAGAAGTGTTGTGCTGTGGTTTGAGTGGGTGCTCATCCTTGCCATATATTGTGTGTGTGTGTGTGTGTGTGTGTGTGTGTGCGTGTAGTGTGTGTGTTCAGGGATCCTGGTAGGAGCAGGTAAACAGAAGATAGCTGCTCTGTCTAACCTGGTCTCGTACTATTGCATTGGCCTTCCAGTCGGCATCGCTCTGATGTTCGCTGCCAAGCTCAGGATACTAGGTATTCTACCTCTACCTCTACCTATCCCTCTACCTCTACCTCTACCTCTACCTCTCCCTCTACCTCTACATCTCTACCTCTACCTCTACATCTCTACCTCAACATCTCTACCTCAACATCTCTAACTCTACCTCAACATATCTACCTCTACCTCTACCTATCCCTCTCCCTCTCCCTCTCCCTCTACCTCTACCTCTATCTCTACCTCTACCTCAACATCTCTAACTCTACCTCAACATATCTACCTCTACCTCTACCTATCCCTCTCCCTCTCCCTCTCCCTCTCCCTCTCCCTCTACCTCTACCTCTATCTCTACCTCTACCTCAACATCTCTACCTCAACATCTCTACCTCTACCTCTATATCTCTACCTCTACCTCTACCTCTATCTCTACCTCAACATCTCTATCTCTACCTCAACATATCTACCTCTATCTCTATCTCTATATCTACCTCTATCTATATCTCTACCTCAACATCTCTACCTCTACCTCTACCTCTACCTCTATCTCTATCTCTACCTCTATCTCTACCTCTATCTCTACCTCAACATCTCTACCTCTATACCTCTATCTATATCTCTATCTCTACCTCTACCTCAACATCTCTACCTCAACATCTCTATCTCTACCTCAACATCTCTACCTCTATCTCTATCTCTGTCTCTACCTCTACCTCTACCTCTATCTCTACCTCAACATCTCTACCTCTACCTCTATCTCTATCTCTACCTCAACATCTCTATCTCAACATCTCTATCTCAACATCTCTACCTCTACCTCTATCTCTACCTTAACATCTACATCTCTACCTCAACATCTCTATCTCAACATCTCTACCTCAACATCTCTACCTCAACATCTACATCTCTATCTCAATCTCTACCTCTACCTCAACATCTCTACCTCTACCTCTATCTCTACCACTACCTCTACCTCTACCTCTACCTCTACCTCTACCTCAACATCTCTACCTCTACCTCTACCTCAATCAATCAATCAATTTTATTTTATATAGCCCTTCGTACATCAGCTAATATCTCGAAGTGCTGTACAGAAACCCAGCCTAAAACCCCAAACAGCTAGTAATGCAGGTGTAGAAGCACGTGTAGAAGCACGGTGGCTAGGAAAAACTCCCTAGAAAGGCCAAAACCTAGGAAGAAACCTAGAGAGGAACCAGGCTATGAGGGGTGGCCAGTCCTCTTCTGGCTGTGCCGGGTGGAGGTTATAACAGAACCATGCCAAGATGTTCAAAAATGTTCATAAGTGACAAGCATGGTCAAATAATAATCAGGAATAAATCTCAGTTGGCTTTTCATAGCCGATCATTAAGAGTTGAAAACAGCAGGTCTGGGACAGGTAGGGGTTCCATAACCGCAGGCAGAACAGTTGAAACTGGAATAGCAGCAAGGCCAGGCGGACTGGGGACAGCAAGGAGTCACCACGGCCGGTAGTCCCGACGTATGGTCCTAGGGCTCAGGTCTCTCAGTTGGCTTTTCATAGCCGATCATTAAGAGTTGAAAACAGCAGGTCTGGGACAGGTAGGGGTTTCGTAACCGCAGGCAGAACAGTTGAAACTGGAATAGCAGCAAGGCCAGGCGGACTGGGGACAGCAAGGTGTCAGCATGCCCGGTAGTCCTGACGTATGGTCCTAGGGCTCAGGTTCTCAGAGAGAAAGAGAGAACGAGAGAATTAGAGAGAGCATACTTAAATTCACACAGGACACTGGATAAGACAGGAGAAGTACTCCAGGTATAACCAACTAACCCCAGCCCCCCGACACATAAACTACTGCAGCATAAATACTGGAGGCTGAGACAGGAGCGGTCCGGAGACACTGTGGCCCCATCCGAAGAAACCCCCGGACAGGGCCAAACAGGAAGGATATAACCCCACCCACTCTGCCAAAGCACAGCCCCCGCACCACTAGAGGGATATCCTCAACCACCAACTTACAATCCTGAAACAAGGCCGAGTATAGCCCACAGAGGTCTCCACCACAGCACAAACCAAGGGGGGGCGCCAACCCAGACAGGAAGATCACGTCAGTAACTCAACCCACTCAAGTGACGCACCCCTCCTAGGGACGGCATGAAAGAGCACCAGCAAGCCAGTGACTCAGCCCCTGTAACAGGGTTAGAGGCAGAGAACCCCAGTGGAGAGAGGGGAACCGGCCTGGCAGAGACAGCAAGGGCTGTTCGTTGCTCCAGAGCCTTTCCGTTCACCTTCACACTCCTGGGCCAGACTACACTCAATCATATGACCTACTGAAGAGATAAGTCTTCAGTAAAGACTTAAAGGTTGAGACCGAGTCTGCGTCTCTCACATGGGTAGGCAGACTGTTCCATAAAAATGGAGATCTATAGGAGAAAGCCCTGCCTCCCGCTGTTTGCTTAGAAATTCTAGGGACAATTAGGAGGCCTGCGTCTTGTGACCGTAGCGTACGTATTGGTATGTACGGCAGGACCAACTCGGAAAGATAGGTAGGAGCAAGCCCATGTAACGCTTTATAGGTTAACAGTAAAACCTTGAAATCAACATCTGTACCTCAACATCTCTATCTCTACCTCAACATCTCTATCTCTATCTCTATCTCTATCTCTACCTCTACCTCTACCTCTTCCTCAACATCTCTATCTCTACCTCAACATCTCTATCTCTATCTCTACCTCAACATCTCTACCTCTACCTCTACCTCTATCTCTATCTCTACCTCTACCTCTACCTCTCTACCTCAACATCTCTACCTCTACCTCAACATCTCTACCTCTACCTCTATCTCTACCTCAACATCTCTATCTCTACCTCAACATCTCTATCTCTATCTCTACCTCTACCTCTATCTCTACCTCTATCTCTACCTCAACATCTCTATCTCTATCTCTACCTCAACATCTCTACCTCTACCTCTACCTCTATCTCTATCTCTACCTCTACCTCTACCTCTCTACCTCAACATCTCTACCTCTACCTCAACATCTCTACCTCTACCTCTATCTCTACCTCAACATCTCTATCTCTACCTCAACATCTCTATCTCTATCTCTACCTCTACCTCTATCTCTACCTCTATCTCTACCTCAACATCTCTATCTCTATCTCTACCTCAACATCTCTACCTCTACCTCTACCTCTATCTCTATCTCTATCTCTACCTCTACCTCTACCTCTTCCTCAACATCTCTATCTCTACCTCAACATCTCTATCTCTATCTCTACCTCAACATCTCTACCTCTACCTCTACCTCTATCTCTATCTCTACCTCTACCTCTACCTCTCTACCTCAACATCTCTACCTCTACCTCAACATCTCTACCTCTACCTCTATCTCTACCTCAACATCTCTATCTCTACCTCAACATCTCTATCTCTATCTCTACCTCTACCTCTATCTCTACCTCTATCTCTACCTCAACATCTCTATCTCTATCTCTACCTCAACATCTCTACCTCTACCTCTACCTCTATCTCTATCTCTATCTCTACCTCTACCTCTACCTCTCTACCTCAACATCTCTATCTCTACCTCAACATCTCTATCTCTATCTCTACCTCAACATCTCTACCTCAACATCTCTACCTCAACATCTCTACCTCTATCTCTACCTCTATCTCTACCTCTATCTCTACATCTCTACCTCTATCTCTACCTCTATCTCTATCTCTACCTCAACATCTCTACCTCTATCTCTATCTCTACCTCAACATCTCTACCTCTACCTCTATCTCTACATCTCTACCTCTATCTCTACCTCTACCTCTATCTCTACCTCAACATCTCTACCTCTTCCTCAACATCTCTATCTCTACCTCAACATATCTACCTCTATCTCTACATCTATCTCTATCTCTATCTCTACCTCTATCTCTACATCTCTACCTCTATCTCTACCTCTATCTCTACATATCTACCTCTATCTCTACCTCAACATCTCTACCTCTTCCTCAACATCTCTATCTCTACCTCAACATATCTATCTCTATCTCTACCTCTATCTCTACATCTATCTCTATCTCTATCTCTACCTCTATCTCTACATCTCTACCTCTATCTCTACCTCTATCTCTACATATCTACCTCTATCTCTACCTCTATCTCTATCTCTATCTCTACCTCTATCTCTACATCTCTACCTCTATCTCTACCTCTATCTCTACATATCTACCTCTATCTCTACCACTATCTCTACCTCTACTACTACCTCTACCTCTACCTCTATTATTACCTCTTAGTCTTTCTTAGGTGCTGATCTAGTATGTGACACCTCTGTGATTGTGTGTGACGTGTGTGTGTGCTCTCCCTGTCAGGTTTGTGGGCGGGTCTCTCTCTCTGTGTCATCCTCCAGACTGGGTTCTTCATTGTCGTCATCTTCAAACTCAACTGGCAACACGTAACCAAGGAGGTAGGTTACCCTGGCAACATGTAACCAAGGAGGTAGGTTACCCTGGCAACACGTAACCAAGGAGGTAGGTTACCCTGACCCCTGACCTCTACTTCCTGTCTGTGTCTGTCTGTCTGTCTGTTCTTCTCTGGTTGTTGGTAGCTGTGGATCATGTAGGTGGCTAACGTTCTGTGATCATAACAGCCAACAGTTTTAACTACCAACTATCAGTTCTACTAACTATCAACTATCAGGTCTACTAACTATCAACTATCAGTTATACTAACTATCAACTATCAGTTATACTATATATCAACTATCAGGTCTACTAACTATCAACCAACCAGTTCAACTAACTAACAACCAAGACTTCTACTATTAACTATTAGGTCTACTAAATATCATCCAACAGTTCTACTAACTTACAACTATCCGTTTTAACAACTAACTGTTCTACTAACTATCAACTATTAGTTATAATATCAACTAACAGTTCTACTAATTCTTGCAACCAATATTATGTTATATACAGTACCAGTCAAAAGTTTGGACACAGCTACTCATTCAAGGGTTTTTCTTTATTTTTAGTATTTGCTACATTGTAGAATAATAGTGAAGACATCAAAAATAAGAAATAACACATATGGAATCATGTAGTAACCAAAAAAGTGTTAAACAAATCAAAATATATTTTATATTTGAGATTCTTCAAATAGTCACCCTTTGCCTTGATGACAGCTTTGCACACTCTTGGCATTCTCTCAACCAGCTTCACCTGGAATGCTTTTCCAACAGTCTTGAAGGAGTTCCCACATATGCTGAGCACTTGTTGGCTGCTTTTCCTTCACTCTGCCGTCTGACTCATCCCAAACCATCTCAATTTGGTTGAGGTCAGGGGATTGTGGAGGCCAGGTCATCTAATGCAGCACTCCATCACTCTCCATCTTGGTCAAATAGCCCTTACACAGCCTGGAGTTGTGTTGGGTCATTGTCCTGTTTAAAAAAATTATGATAGTCCCACTAAGCCCAAACCAGATGGGATGGCGTATCGATGCAGAATGCTGTGGTAGCCATGCTGGTTAAGTGTGCCTTGAATTCTAAATAAATCACAGACAGTGTCACCAGCAAAGCACCCCCACACCATAACACCTACCCCTCCATGCTTTACGGTGGGAACTACACATGCAAAGATCATCCGTTCATGCAACGACACATCGATTGGAACCAAAAATCTCCAATTTGGACTCCAGACCAAAGGACAAATTTCCACCGGTCTAATGTCCATTGCTCGTGTTTCTTGGCCCAAGCAAGTCTCTTCTTTTTATTGGTGTCCCTTAGTAGTGGTTTCTTGTCTTAAAGTAATGATTGACTGTCATTTCACTTTGCTTATTTGAGCTTTTCTTGCCATAATATGGACTTGGTATCTTACCAAATAGGGCTATCTTCTGTATACCCCCCCTACCTTGTCACAACACAACTTATTAGCTCAAACGCATTAAGAAGGAAAGAAATTCCACAAAAAAACTTTTAAGAAGGCACACCTGTTAATTGAAATGCATTCCAGGTGACTACCTCATGAAGCTGGTTGAGAGAATGCCAAGAGTGTGCAAAGCTGTCATTAAGGCAAAGGGTGGTTATTTGAAGAATCTCAAATCTCAAATATATTTAGATTTGTTTAACACTTTTTTGATTACTACATTTACATTTTTTAACATTTAAGTCATTTAGCAGACGCTCTTATCCAGAGCGACTTACAAATTGGTGCATTCACCCTATAGCCAGTGGGGGTTTTTTTGGGGGGGGGGGGGGGGCTAGAAGGATTGCATCATCCTATCCCAGGTATTCCTTAAAGAGGTGGGGTTTCAAATGTCTCCGGAAGGTGGTGAGTGACTCCGCTGTCCTGGCGTCGTGAGGGAGCTTGTTCCACCATTGGGGTGCCAGAGCAGCGAACAGTTTTGACTGGGCTGAGCGGGAACTATGCTTCCGCAGAGGAAGGGGAGCCAGCAGGCCAGAGGTGGATGAACGCAATGCCCTCGTTTGGGTGTAGGGACTGATCAGAGCCTGAAGGTACGGAGGTGCCGTTCCCCTCACTGCTCTATAGGCAAGCACCATGGTCTTGTAACGGATGTGAGCTTCAACTGGAAGCCAGTGGAGTGTGCGGAGGAGGGGGGTGACATGAGAGAACTTGGGAAGGTTGAACACCAGACGGGCTGCGGCATTCTGGATGAGTTGTAGGGGTTTAATGGCACAGGCAGGGAGCCCAGCCAACAGCGAGTTGCAGTAATCCAGACGGGAGATGACAAGTGCCTGGATTAGGACCTGTGCCGCTTCCTGTGTAAGGCAGGGTCGTACTCTCCGAATGTTGTAGAGCATGAACCTGCAGGATCGGGTCACCGCCTTGATGTTAGCGGAGAACGACAGGGTGTTGTCCAGGGTCACGCCAAGGCTCTTCGCACTCTGGGAGGAGGACACAACGGAGTTGTCAACCGTGATGGCGAGATCATGGAACGGGCAGTCCTTCCCCGGGAGGAAGAGCAGCTCCGTCTTGCCAGGGTTCAGCTTGAGGTGGTGATCCGTCATCCATACTGATATGTCGGCCAGACATGCAGAGATGCGATTCGCCACCTGGTTATCAGAAGGGGGAAAGGAGAAGATTAGTTGTGTATCGTCAGCGTAGCAATGATAGGAGAGGCCATGTGAGGATATGACAGAGCCAAGTGACTTGGTGTATAGGGAGAAAAGGAGAGGGCCTAGAACTGAGCCCTGGGGGACACCAGTGGTGAGAGCACGTGGTGCGGAGACAGCTTCTCGCCACGCCGTTGAATGACCAGTCCTGAAACCTGACTGGTTTAGATCAAGAAGGTCATTCTGAGAGAGATAGCAAGAGAGTTGGCTAAAGACGGCATGCTCAATAGTTTTGGAAAGAAAAGAAAGAAGGGATACTGGTCTGTAGTTGTTGACATCAGTGGGATCGAGTGTTGGTTTTTTGAGAAGGGGTGCAACTCTCGCTCTCTTGAAGACGGAAGGGACATGGCCAGCGGTCAAGGATGAGTTGATCAGCGAGGTGAGGTAGGGGAGAAGGTCACCGGAGATGGTCTGGAGAAGAGAGGAGGGGATGGGGTCAAGCGGGCAGGTTGTTGGGCGGCCTGCAGTCACTAGTCGCAAGATTTTATCTGGAGAGAGAGGGGAGAAAGAAGTCAAAGCATAGGGTAGGGCAGTGTGAGCAGGACCAGCAGTGTCATTAGACTTAACAAACGAGGATCGGATGTCGTCAACCTTCTTTTCAAAGTGGTTGACGAAGTCATCCACAGAGAGGGAGGGAGGGAGGGGGGGGGGGGGGGGATTCAGCAGTGAGGAGAATGTGGAAAAGAGCTTCCTAGGGTTAGAGGCAGATGCTTGGAATTTAGAGTGGTAGAAAGTGGCCTTAGCAGCAGAAACAGATGAAGAAAATGTAGAGAGGAGGGAGTGAAAAGATGCCAGGTCGGCAGGGAGTTTAGTTTTCTTCCGCTCCGCTGCCCGGAGCTCTGTTCTGTGAGCTCGCAATGAGTCATCAAGCCACGGAGCTGGAGGGGAGGACCGAGCCGGCCGGGAGGATAGGGGACACAGGGAGTCAAAGGATGCAGAAAGGGAGGAGAGGAGGGTTGAGGAGGCAGAATCAGGAGATTGGAGGGAGAAGGATTGAGCAGAGGGAAGAGATGATAGGATGGAAGAGGAGAGAGTAGTGGGAGAGAGAGAGCGAAGGTTGCGGCGGCGCGTTACCATCTGTGTAGGGGCAGAGTGAGTAGTGTTGGAGGAGAGCGAGAGAGAAAAGGATACAAAGTAGTGGTCGGAGACATGGAGGGGAGTTGCAGTGAGATTAGTAGAAGAGCAACATCTAGTAAAGATGAAGTCAAGCGTATTGCCTGCCTTGTGAGTAGGGGGGGACGGTGAGAGGGTGAGGTCAAAAGAGGAGAGGAGTGGAAAGAAGGAGGCAGAGAGAAATGAGTCAAATGTAGACGTAGGGAGGTTGAAATCCCCCAAAACTGTGAAGGGTGAGCCATCCTCAGGAAAGGAACTTATCAAGGCGTCAAGCTCATTGATGAACTCTCCAAGGGAACCTGGAGGGCGATAGATGACAAGGATATTAAGCTTAAATGGGCTAGTGACTGTGACAGCGTGGAATTCAAATGAGGAGATAGACAGATGGGTTAGGGGAAAAATTGAGAATGACCACTTGGGAGAGATGAGGATTCCTGTGCCACCACCCCTCTGACCAGATGCTCTCGGGGTATGCGAGAACACATGGTCAGACGAGGAGAGAGCAGTAGGAGTAGCAGTGTTTTCAGTGGTAATCCATGTTTCCGTCAGCGCCAGGAAGTCGAGGGACTGGAGGGTAGCATAGGCTGGGATGAAGTCAGCCTTGTTGGCGGCAGAACGGCAGTTCCAGAGGCTGCCTGAGACCTGGAACTCCAGGTGTGTGGTGCGTGCAGGGACCACCAGGTTAGAGAGGCAGCAGCCACGCGGTGTGAGGCGTTTGTGTAGCCTGTGCGGAGAGGAGAGAACAGGGATAGGCAGAGGCATAGTTGACAGGCTGCAGCAGATGGCTACAATAATGCAGAGGAGATCGGAATGAAATGAACTAAACATCTGGGAAAGGAGAGAGCAGGCCTCCCTCACCAAAAAAAAATATAACTCTCCCAACTTCCACCTCAGAAACTATAATTGTTTCACTGAACCACCCGAATAAAACTCTCCCAACTTCCACTTTAGAAATTAGAATTGTTGTAAACTACAGCAGACTGTTATCAGTAGCTGTAATTAAGTACAGCAGCTACCAACCACCTAACGTTAATGACTCGGATAATGAGGTTAGAAAAACAGCTGAATGGTGGCAACTAGCTGGCTCAATCACAGGTACTCTTAAGCATGAAATAACATTGGAAACAACTAACCACAGTTGCTAAAAGTTACCAGTAGCTACCCGCTAGCTAGCTAGCTTTGTTGGTCCAAGTAGTGGGTAGGCTAGCCTCGTGCTTCGCCGGGGTCCGCCGAATACAATACTTACCTACAATAATTACCTACAATAACCTACAATAACTACCTGAGTAAACTACCTATAATACCTAACTACAATACCTACCTACAATCTAAATACATGGTTTAAGCTTTACTCAACACCATATAAGAAGCCAAGCTTACCTCCTGCTAGAGAAAACACAACCTCTCCCGTCTCTCCCGTCTCTCCCGTACCAAATAAATACATGATTCCATATGTGTTATTTTATAGTTTTGATGTCTTAACTATTGTTCTACAATGTAAAAAATAGTAAAAATAAAGAAAAACCCTTGAATGAGTTGGTGTGTCCAACCTTTGGACTGGTAGTGTATACAACCTTCTCCGCTCTGCAGATTTTTCTGTGAAGAGACAGAATCATTAGATCATTTGTTTTGGTACTGCCCATATGTAGCTTGTTTTTGGTCGCAAGTTCAGGAATGGCTGACGAATAGCAACATTTACCTGGAGCTATCTCTGCAAATAGCACTGCTGGGTGATTTGAAAAGTCATAGTAAATCAATCAATAATATAATAGTACTTTTATCAAAAATGTATATCTTTAATTTACAATCTTTACAAACTATGAAAATAGAAAGGTTCAGAACTTTTGTGAAACAGCACAGTTAAAAACATATGGCAAATAGAAATCAAACTGGATGGTGTTCAGAGATAGATGGGAGGGGTTGAGGTTAGCTGAAGGATGGGATTAAAAACAAACAAATGATAACTATTGTAAAATATACTCTGTCCATAAAATGTATATAGTATGTATAAGCTGGGAGTAAAAGCCTATGTTAGTTTACTCCAATTAGGGGAGGGGTGGTAGGGTTAGGGGAAAATAATAAAGGAAAATATATATATATATTAAATATATGGGGGATTGGAAATGATGCAGACAATTACATTGATGGAAACTACAATCTATCTGCAATAACAAAGCTGATCTACCCCCCCAAATAAACAAAAAACATAACAGTTCTACTAACTAACAACCAACTAATTCCTCAGGCCCAGGTGCGTGCTGGGAAGAGAGGGCTGGGAACGTGTGTTCCAGCGAAGCCTCCTATTGGTCAGCCGCTGATTAAAACTCTGCTTCCAGAAGGCTCTCGAAGCACTGACATGGTGAGGGAATGTGTGTGTGTCCAGCATCCATGTATATGTGCTCTGTAGTCTGTGTTAAATGCCATGTGTCCTGTATCTCATCTTAATGTGTGTAAAGTATTTCCTGTATCTCATGTCAATGCTGTGTGTGTCCCAGCCAGAGGGCGATGAATCCAAACCGCCTGGTTACACCCAGGGAGGAGGAGGAGGAGGAGGTGAGGAGGAGGAGGAGCAGGAGGAGGAGGGCCCAGGTGTCCAGTCCAAAGGTCTGCTGTCTGCCTCCCAGCTGGTTCTGAGGAGAGGTTTCACTATGCTGGCTGCAGTACTCCTCCTAGCCACAGGGGTCGCTGTTCACCTGGCCTGTCCCCCTCCTGCACTCTCCATCCACAGCCGCTCCAACCTCACCTTGGACTGGACCAACTCCTCCACCCCCACACCCCCCCTGGAGCTCAACTCACCCCTCTGAGACAGGAGAGGAGGGACTGGGTTGTCTCTCTGCAGGGAGTGTATGAAGTGTACAGCACAGCGCTGGGGTCCTGAGACTCTCCTGACCACTGACCTGTCAAACCTCAGGTCAGAGGAACAGCTGCCCCCGTCTCCTCTCCCCCCGTGGCCGTCTGCACTACTGTTCCTTCTGAAGATATGCTTTCAGTCTCCTAACATGTTTCCAATATAACTGTCTTTCATTGTGATGTCACCTCAGCCTAATGTTGACTTCAACAGTTTTAATCTAATTTCACTGGAAGCATGGAATCAGTGTAAATGTCTGATGTCCAATCTATGGGATTGTTTCCAATTGTATGTTGATATATTTGCACTTGTTTCTACTGTGTATAGCTAAATCACTGCAATTGGCCTACTACCAGTTGAAACAGTGCTTTCAAATTGTCAAATAATAGACTAACAGTGAGTTCTCATTGAAATGTCCAGCCCAATGACAAGTGGTCAAATCAATAAAAAAAAGTATTCTATTGTCTGTCTACGTATTCACTGGAAACATGCTAGGGACATTCGCATCGTATGATGCAGCACTCCATCCCTCTCCTTCTTGGTGAAATATCCCTTACACAGCCTGGAGGTGTGTGGGGTCATTGTCCTGTTGAAAAACAAATGATAGTCCCACTAAGCCCAAACCAGATGGGATGGCGTATCGCTGCAGAATGCTGTGGTAGCCATGCTAGTTAAGTGTGCCTTGAATTCTAAATAAATCACAGAGTGTCACCATCAAAGCACCACCACACCATAACACCTCCTCCTCCATGCTTTACGGTGGGAAATACACATGCGAAGATCATCCGTTCACCCACACCGCGTCTCACAAAGACACAGCGGTTAGAACCAAAAATCTCAAATTTGGACTCCTGATGTCCATTGCTCGTGTTTCTTGGCCCAAGCAAGTCTCTTCTTCTTATTGGTGTCCTTTAGTAGTGGTTTCTTTGCAGCAATTCGACCATAAAGGCCTGATTCACACAGTCTCCTCTGAACAGTTGATGTTGAGATGTGTCTGTTACTTGAACTCCGTGAAGCATTTATTTGGGCTGCAATTTCTGAGGCTGGTAACTCTAATGAATTGATCCTCTGCAGCAGAGGTAACTCTGGGTCTTCCTTTCCTGTGGCAGTCCTCATGAGAGCTAGTTTCATCATAGCGCTTCATGGTTTTTGAAATGTTCCGAAATGTTCCTTATTGACTGATCTTCATGTCTTAAAGTAATGATGGACTGTCGTTTCACTTTGCTTATTTGAGCTGTTCTTGCCATAACATGGACTTGGTCTTTTACCAAATAGGGCTATCTTCTGTATACCCCCCCTACCTTGTCACAACACAACTGATTGGCTCAAACGCATTAAGAAGGAAAGAAATTCCACAAATTAACTTTTAAGAAGGAACACCTGTTAATTGAAATGCATTCCAGGTGACTATGTAGTGTATGGAGAATTATGACTTTGCTAATGTTTTCAAGTGGAACCTGAGAGGATGTTTATTCAGTTTCAGAGGGAGTCGTTTTAGAGTGACACCCCATAGAACAGAGGGAGTCTGTGTGTTGTAGACAGGGGATTGGACAGTAGAGGGAGCCACCCATATTTGGGGAAAGATTATAAGTATGGGCTAGGGAACAAAGAAGATCAGAGCAGACATATTCTTTTGGGACTCTGCTCTCCGGATGCTATAGACATCTGTAAACTTATGCTGAAATCTTGTGATATGAATAAAACTTATGATCAAAGTTCAGTATAAGCGGACTCCTTTGTTTAACAGCATAATTAGCAACATTGACTCGACACTACAAATGGCGGCAAGTGATGAGGCGGTCTGCGTCTCTGCAGTGTTTCATTCATGAGCAACGACGTGACTCTCGCTCAAGACGCCGGCTTAAGGTGAGATTTCTCAAGGTCTTGTGTGTGTTTCATTCGTCTGCTTTTGGGTGTGTGCGCTGGGGAGATGTACCGTTGGGGACCGGTGTGTGCTGCTGTTGCTTTTATTGCTGTGGTCTAGGGGTCTGGCCTAACCATTCTAAATTTCTTTGCACTGGTAACCAGCGCAAAGAGGGGGGAGTGTCTATAGAGTGTCTATAGAGATATTTGGCTTGAATAAGAGTTCAAGAACAATCGATTGAGAGGAATAAGGCCTAGGCATATGTATGTAACTTAGAACCGCTGTGAATCAACGGAAACCCTCATGGAGGTGATCAATATGATGGGCCAACAAATCCTGTAACACTTTAGGTGGAATAGGTGAGTCCTGGGGACTGGAGGCCGTGGTATATTGTGATTGAATGTTACCGCTCAGCTGGTGATTGACAAATTATTTGTTTGATGTGACCACTCATTACAATTAGCACAAATTGGTAGCACAAATTTAGCTAACAAAGAAATTTTACGGCACGGCGGAGGGAGAAATGCTAAATGTAGCCTGCTAATAATGCTTCATGCTACATGCTAATGCTAAATGCTAATGCTAATGCTAAATGCTAATTTATTCTTGCTACATGCCAATTTTGATGCGGGTTATGTTCGATATTTTTTCCTTGGTGGTCCATTGGAATGGGTCGAGCCACCAATATTGTGTTTAGATAGTTTGGGCTTGGTGCCTGATGTTTTGTGAGCTCTGTTACGTGTTATTGTTTGTCTATAAGGGTAAAAGAGAGGAGGTATAGCGGGAATGCTAACGTTCTGTGGTCTGGCTTGGAGAGAGCTGGGAGAGAGAGCTCCATCCACTGTGAAATCGTAGTGATGAATGTACTGCGCATGCGTGTCATTTTACGACACTAGAGTGACGTAGGGGTAAATAGGTCACTCCTCTGCTATACTCTTCTGCGGGGAGGCGCAGACGAACGAAGGAACAAAAGACATAGAGATTTAGAGTCTAATGGTGTATTCTGGTGGTTACATCGGCGGCTGTTTGACGATGAAACTGTTTTCTTGAGACCTATTGAATTGATAAATGAGAGAGAGATGTTGACGGATTAAAAAAAATAATAATTAAATAAATAAATAAAATAAAAATGTTATTGAGCTATTTATACGATTCCTGAGTTATTTCTTAGCGCGAATGTGACTAGAGGAATATTGAATGGTTGAAATAACTCAGTGACTGCATAAACTACTAAATTCTTGTCTGTTTCTTTGTTCTTTTGTGATATGAGAGACGATAAGAGGAACGAGAGGAGAGAGGTCCTCTGTAGCTCAGCTGGTAGAGCACGGCGCTTGTAACGCCAAGGTAGTGGGTTCGATCTCCGGGACCACCCATACTCAAAAAAAATGTATGCACGCATGACTGTAAGTCGCTTTGGATAAAAGCGTCTGCTAAATGGCATATTATTTATTATAGAGAGAGAGCGGAAGTGCTGACGTGTACATCATGTGACAGGGTGTGACGCGACAAGAGTCTGCCGCGACAGGATCAAGGCTAGTACTGTTTTGTTTACAAAAACCTTGCCCTCCAATAAAGGATAATTTGTGTGCCTAGCATATTTGATGTTATGACAATTTGACAAGGACTTGGCAAAAGACTGATCAATTGATGAAAATAAAATTTGCATTTTGGAGTTTTTGTGCATCAGTGGGTTTGATTAGAGTTGTGTTGGGAATCGAGTACTGACATTATTCTGTAAGATTGAGGTCATTTGGTGCTTATTAAATAATTGGTTTATGAGTACTGTAGTGTTGCTGGATTATAGGTATTTTCTTTTTGGATTGCTCTGAAGTTGTCTACTTTCCTGTACTTTTCCTGATTGAAGGTGGTAAGATAGCAACTAATTGATAAATTAGTAAAGTAAAATAAAAAATTATTTTTGATTATTCATAAATTTATTGATTAATTGTTTAATAATAATAAAATAAAAATAAAGAATATTTTTGAATATTCATATTTTTATTGATTAATTTTTATTATTTAGGGGGGGAAAAAGAAGAAAAAAAAACATATTTTTTTAGTTTATATTAATAATTAAAGGGAGGACACTATAAGCTATATATTCTAAAATAATAAAATAATTCACAATAAAGGAATATAAAAGAGTTGTTACAATGGGGAAAAAGGATATCAGGACTATGAAGGTAATTACACCTGTTGATATAGTTGAAAATAGTAAACATTGCAATACTATTAACTAAAAGTTATCTGGAAAAGAGAATAAAAGTTGGCCTGACATTGAACAAACATAGCTAGTGGAAGGGACTCTTAACCCTGATGTAATCAACATAATGAAAGTGCTTCTGTCAATTCATAAAGTAGATCAAAAGAAAGGGAAAAAAGGGAACAACGTAAAGAAAAGAGACAAAGAGAGCTGGGTGTTCTTAAGTTGTTTGAGAATGAAGGACAAAAACTGATAAAAGATGCCAGCGATAAAATAAACAAAGGACTATGAGAAGTGATGGTGGATAGTGGAAAAGCTTTTATCTGTGTTCAGCCTAAAGAGGTTACACATCTCACTATGTAAAATTAACTAATTAGGATAGGGATTTGAGGGAGTAAAACAGCTGATTACTCTTAAGGAACCAATTGAGCTCTGCTATAAAAATCAAAGAGAAATTAAAATACCCATACTGGTATCAGAACATATACCTATTGCATTGTTGGGAAGAGATGCATTGTGTAAATTGAACTGTACAATAAGATGCACACTAGACGGCTGTCTGGTAGAAGATTTTAAAAGAGTAGGGTTTTTGGGAATCATATTTGCTTGAACAGATAGGCAGGAGGACAATCTATTAGACAATCTATTAGACTGCCTATTAGACAATCTGTCTGAAAAATAAAGTTAAAAGGGGTGACTGTTATTCTTGGTTACATTCCTACACCAAGATATTTCAAACTAGGCTAAAATATGTTCAATCGTTTGCCAAGTCTGTGTGTAAAGGAGTCAGAAGCAGGTGGGGACTTCCCAATCACATATTCTAAAAATTGGTGGTAAAGGGATTTTGTGAATAAATCAGTGGAATGGTTTTTTAAAAGTTAGGAGAAAAGATTAGATTAAAAAAGTTAGGAGAACTAGGGTTGAAGGAACTCTAGGACAGTAAGCTAAGTTTCAATGTTAGTTAGTAGTAAGAGAGAGAGAACAGTGGTGAAGGAAATATTTAGAGTTCAGTGGGAAGATGGATATGGTAGGAGTTTAAATCTGTTAGGAGCAGTGGCATTGAGAAAGTATGCGTTGCTGAATGATGAGAGAAGAATGAAAATTGAGGGTGATTGCAGTATCTATATTTACAATTCCCAGCAGGAAGATCAAGTGTATTTTTATAATCAACAGTTTGAAAGTGAGGGATTAGAGTTGGGACTGAGAGTTAATGTAGTGACACTAGTGGTGATAGATGGAAATACAAGTAAGGAGTTCAAAGTCTTAGGGAAAATGGATGAATTAACAACAATGTCATCAACACTTCAGCCTATTATAACAACAGTGAGAAGCAATTTAACTCTTTCAACATTGATAGTTATTAAAGCCATAAATATATCGCATTTGATTACAAGGGAGCAAATAGCTTCAGCACCAATTTTAGAGGAATTTCATAGTCTGGGAAGCCTATCATTGGAGGATAAGTCTAAGAGAGAAGTGGGAATTTTTCCATGGTATGGTGTAAAATTTGGGAAGATCATATTGATAATATTAACTATAATTTGAGGGGTTTTGCAAATGAAACGATAAGAGGGTTTAACCTTCTGTCAAGACTCAAAGGAGTATTGATAGATAGATTTCAGAGGTTTCAATATTAGTGTGATTTTAGTATTTTGTTATGAATCAAAGGGGGGAAATAGAATAATGTGATTCATTCATATATCATTTATATATCATTTTCATATTCTTAGTTGATATTGATGTTTTAATTTGAATGTGTTGTTTTGCAAAAGATACTGTTTGGTCTTTTCTTTTCTTCCAGAAGCATTTGGGGGAATATGTAGAGATTGAAATACTCAAACAAGGACAATATGAAAGGACAATATGAAAGGACAATATGAAGGGAAAGGGGGAGATGGAACAAGGAAGGTGTGGAAATGTTCCAATTCCATCAATGAAGATGCATTGGAAGTCGACACTGCTGAGGAGATGAAGTGTAGTGGACTACATTCCAGTGTCTGCAATGAAATATAGACATATTTGCATGTGTAATACATAATTTGTGTCATATTCTTAGGTATTAATTTTTGTAGAATGATATTTGATGTTATTGGATACATGTGGGGATCTTAGATGTTTTTGTTTATTTCGTGGAAGCTTAGGGACATGGAGTCTAGGCAGGGATAGAGATAATCCACCGTAGGGTCCGATGGGTCGACCAGCCTGAGAGTGGACATTTTGGATAGTATTTTGTTTGCTGGGGCTTTCATGTGTATTTAATGGCATCATAGTTTCAAATGCATTGATAAAGATTTATGAATTGATCTGGAGTACCTAGGTGGTTGCCTGGGGCAGAGGGGCTGTGAGAGAATTTTACTGTCTTGATTGATGGATGGATATTTGGAAAGAAGGCTGCCAGACAGGTTTTTCGCTCTCACACTTCATAAAGATTTGTTCATATTTCATAGTAATGTATTCACACTTCATAAAGATTTGTTCATATTTCATAGTAATGTATTCACACTTCATAAAGATTTGTTCATATTTCATAGAAAGGTATTTACACTCCAGAGAAAAGTGTTTTGGGTTTATTGTTAAAGATACTCAATAAGAGAAATTGTTACTTGTCATAATCCTATTCTTTTTGTTTTCGAGACTTTTAGTTAGTCTCGAAGGGGGGAAATATGTAGTGTATGGAGAATTATGACTTTGCTAATGTTTTCAAGTGGAACCTGAGAGGATG
The DNA here is from genome assembly GCF_964263955.1 of Coregonus lavaretus. NCBI lineage: Eukaryota > Metazoa > Chordata > Actinopteri > Salmoniformes > Salmonidae > Coregonus > Coregonus lavaretus. The sequence goes on from NW_028161420.1 coordinate 29,987, forward strand.
TTTATTCAGTTTCAGAGGGAGTCGTTTTAGAGTGACACCCCATAGAACAGAGGGAGTCTGTGTGTTGTAGACAGGGGATTGGACAGTAGAGGGAGCCACCCATATTTGGGGAAAGATTATAAGTATGGGCTAGGGAACAAAGAAGATCAGAGCAGACATATTATTTTGGGACTCTGCTCTCCGGATGCTATAGACATCTGTAAACTTATGCTGAAATCTTGTGATATGAATAAAACTTATGATCAAAGTTCAGTATAAGCGGACTCCTTTGTTTAACAGCATAATTAGCAACATTGACTCGACACTACAAATGGCGGCAAGTGATGAGGCGGTCTGCGTCTCTGCAGTGTTTCATTCATGAGCAACGACGTGACTCTCGCTCAAGACGCCGGCTTAAGGTGAGATTTCTCAAGGTCTTGTGTGTGTTTCATTCGTCTGCTTTTGGGTGTGTGCGCTGGGGAGATGTACCGTTGGGGACCGGTGTGTGCTGCTGTTGCTTTTATTGCTGTGGTCTAGGGGTCTGGCCTAACCATTCTAAATGTCTTTGCACTGGTAACCAGCGCAAAGAGGGGGGAGTGTCTATAGAGTGTCTATAGAGATATTTGGCTTGAATAAGAGTTCAAGAACAATCGATTGAGAGGAATAAGGCCTAGGCATATGTATGTAACTTAGAACCGCTGTGAATCAACGGAAACCCTCATGGAGGTGATCAATATGATGGGCCAACAAATCCTGTAACACTTTAGGTGGAATAGGTGAGTCCTGGGGACTGGAGGCCGTGGTATATTGTGATTGAATGTTACCGCTCAGCTGGTGATTGACAAATTATTTGTTTGATGTGACCACTCATTACAATTAGCACAAATTGGTAGCACAAATTTAGCTAACAAAGAAATTTTACGGCACGGCGGAGGGAGAAATGCTAAATGTAGCCTGCTAATAATGCTTCATGCTACATGCTAATGCTAAATGCTAATGCTAATGCTAAATGCTAATTTATTCTTGCTACATGCCAATTTTGATGCGGGTTATGTTCGATATTTTTTCCTTGGTGGTCCATTGGAATGGGTCGAGCCACCAATATTGTGTTTAGATAGTTTGGGCTTGGTGCCTGATGTTTTGTGAGCTCTGTTACGTGTTATTGTTTGTCTATAAGGGTAAAAGAGAGGAGGTATAGCGGGAATGCTAACGTTCTGTGGTCTGGCTTGGAGAGAGCTGGGAGAGAGAGCTCCATCCACTGTGAAATCGTAGTGATGAATGTACTGCGCATGCGTGTCATTTTACGACACTAGAGTGACGTAGGGGTAAATAGGTCACTCCTCTGCTATACTCTTCTGCGGGGAGGCGCAGACGAACGAAGGAACAAAAGACATAGAGATTTAGAGTCTAATGGTGTATTCTGGTGGTTACATCGGCGGCTGTTTGACGATGAAACTGTTTTCTTGAGACCTATTGAATTGATAAATGAGAGAGAGATGTTGACGGATTAAAAAAAATAATAATTAAATAAATAAATAAAATAAAAATGTTATTGAGCTATTTATACGATTCCTGAGTTATTTCTTAGCGCGAATGTGACTAGAGGAATATTGAATGGTTGAAATAACTCAGTGACTGCATAAACTACTAAATTCTTGTCTGTTTCTTTGTTCTTTTGTGATATGAGAGACGATAAGAGGAACGAGAGGAGAGAGGTCCTCTGTAGCTCAGCTGGTAGAGCACGGCGCTTGTAACGCCAAGGTAGTGGGTTCGATCTCCGGGACCACCCATACTCAAAAAAAATGTATGCACGCATGACTGTAAGTCGCTTTGGATAAAAGCGTCTGCTAAATGGCATATTATTTATTATAGAGAGAGAGCGGAAGTGCTGACGTGTACATCATGTGACAGGGTGTGACGCGACAAGAGTCTGCCGCGACAGGATCAAGGCTAGTACTGTTTTGTTTACAAAAACCTTGCCCTCCAATAAAGGATAATTTGTGTGCCTAGCATATTTGATGTTATGACAATTTGACAAGGACTTGGCAAAAGACTGATCAATTGATGAAAATAAAATTTGCATTTTGGAGTTTTTGTGCATCAGTGGGTTTGATTAGAGTTGTGTTGGGAATCGAGTACTGACATTATTCTGTAAGATTGAGGTCATTTGGTGCTTATTAAATAATTGGTTTATGAGTACTGTAGTGTTGCTGGATTATAGGTATTTTCTTTTTGGATTGCTCTGAAGTTGTCTACTTTCCTGTACTTTTCCTGATTGAAGGTGGTAAGATAGCAACTAATTGATAAATTAGTAAAGTAAAATAAAAAATTATTTTTGATTATTCATAAATTTATTGATTAATTGTTTAATAATAATAAAATAAAAATAAAGAATATTTTTGAATATTCATATTTTTATTGATTAATTTTTATTATTTAGGGGGGGAAAAAGAAGAAAAAAAAACATATTTTTTTAGTTTATATTAATAATTAAAGGGAGGACACTATAAGCTATATATTCTAAAATAATAAAATAATTCACAATAAAGGAATATAAAAGAGTTGTTACAATGGGGAAAAAGGATATCAGGACTATGAAGGTAATTACACCTGTTGATATAGTTGAAAATAGTAAACATTGCAATACTATTAACTAAAAGTTATCTGGAAAAGAGAATAAAAGTTGGCCTGACATTGAACAAACATAGCTAGTGGAAGGGACTCTTAACCCTGATGTAATCAACATAATGAAAGTGCTTCTGTCAATTCATAAAGTAGATCAAAAGAAAGGGAAAAAAGGGAACAACGTAAAGAAAAGAGACAAAGAGAGCTGGGTGTTCTTAAGTTGTTTGAGAATGAAGGACAAAAACTGATAAAAGATGCCAGCGATAAAATAAACAAAGGACTATGAGAAGTGATGGTGGATAGTGGAAAAGCTTTTATCTGTGTTCAGCCTAAAGAGGTTACACATCTCACTATGTAAAATTAACTAATTAGGATAGGGATTTGAGGGAGTAAAACAGCTGATTACTCTTAAGGAACCAATTGAGCTCTGCTATAAAAATCAAAGAGAAATTAAAATACCCATACTGGTATCAGAACATATACCTATTGCATTGTTGGGAAGAGATGCATTGTGTAAATTGAACTGTACAATAAGATGCACACTAGACGGCTGTCTGGTAGAAGATTTTAAAAGAGTAGGGTTTTTGGGAATCATATTTGCTTGAACAGATAGGCAGGAGGACAATCTATTAGACAATCTATTAGACTGCCTATTAGACAATCTGTCTGAAAAATAAAGTTAAAAGGGGTGACTGTTATTCTTGGTTACATTCCTACACCAAGATATTTCAAACTAGGCTAAAATATGTTCAATCGTTTGCCAAGTCTGTGTGTAAAGGAGTCAGAAGCAGGTGGGGACTTCCCAATCACATATTCTAAAAATTGGTGGTAAAGGGATTTTGTGAATAAATCAGTGGAATGGTTTTTTAAAAGTTAGGAGAAAAGATTAGATTAAAAAAGTTAGGAGAACTAGGGTTGAAGGAACTCTAGGACAGTAAGCTAAGTTTCAATGTTAGTTAGTAGTAAGAGAGAGAGAACAGTGGTGAAGGAAATATTTAGAGTTCAGTGGGAAGATGGATATGGTAGGAGTTTAAATCTGTTAGGAGCAGTGGCATTGAGAAAGTATGCGTTGCTGAATGATGAGAGAAGAATGAAAATTGAGGGTGATTGCAGTATCTATATTTACAATTCCCAGCAGGAAGATCAAGTGTATTTTTATAATCAACAGTTTGAAAGTGAGGGATTAGAGTTGGGACTGAGAGTTAATGTAGTGACACTAGTGGTGATAGATGGAAATACAAGTAAGGAGTTCAAAGTCTTAGGGAAAATGGATGAATTAACAACAATGTCATCAACACTTCAGCCTATTATAACAACAGTGAGAAGCAATTTAACTCTTTCAACATTGATAGTTATTAAAGCCATAAATATATCGCATTTGATTACAAGGGAGCAAATAGCTTCAGCACCAATTTTAGAGGAATTTCATAGTCTGGGAAGCCTATCATTGGAGGATAAGTCTAAGAGAGAAGTGGGAATTTTTCCATGGTATGGTGTAAAATTTGGGAAGATCATATTGATAATATTAACTATAATTTGAGGGGTTTTGCAAATGAAACGATAAGAGGGTTTAACCTTCTGTCAAGACTCAAAGGAGTATTGATAGATAGATTTCAGAGGTTTCAATATTAGTGTGATTTTAGTATTTTGTTATGAATCAAAGGGGGGAAATAGAATAATGTGATTCATTCATATATCATTTATATATCATTTTCATATTCTTAGTTGATATTGATGTTTTAATTTGAATGTGTTGTTTTGCAAAAGATACTGTTTGGTCTTTTCTTTTCTTCCAGAAGCATTTGGGGGAATATGTAGAGATTGAAATACTCAAACAAGGACAATATGAAAGGACAATATGAAAGGACAATATGAAGGGAAAGGGGGAGATGGAACAAGGAAGGTGTGGAAATGTTCCAATTCCATCAATGAAGATGCATTGGAAGTCGACACTGCTGAGGAGATGAAGTGTAGTGGACTACATTCCAGTGTCTGCAATGAAATATAGACATATTTGCATGTGTAATACATAATTTGTGTCATATTCTTAGGTATTAATTTTTGTAGAATGATATTTGATGTTATTGGATACATGTGGGGATCTTAGATGTTTTTGTTTATTTCGTGGAAGCTTAGGGACATGGAGTCTAGGCAGGGATAGAGATAATCCACCGTAGGGTCCGATGGGTCGACCAGCCTGAGAGTGGACATTTTGGATAGTATTTTGTTTGCTGGGGCTTTCATGTGTATTTAATGGCATCATAGTTTCAAATGCATTGATAAAGATTTATGAATTGATCTGGAGTACCTAGGTGGTTGCCTGGGGCAGAGGGGCTGTGAGAGAATTTTACTGTCTTGATTGATGGATGGATATTTGGAAAGAAGGCTGCCAGACAGGTTTTTCGCTCTCACACTTCATAAAGATTTGTTCATATTTCATAGTAATGTATTCACACTTCATAAAGATTTGTTCATATTTCATAGTAATGTATTCACACTTCATAAAGATTTGTTCATATTTCATAGAAAGGTATTTACACTCCAGAGAAAAGTGTTTTGGGTTTATTGTTAAAGATACTCAATAAGAGAAATTGTTACTTGTCATAATCCTATTCTTTTTGTTTTCGAGACTTTTAGTTAGTCTCGAAGGGGGGAAATATGTAGTGTATGGAGAATTATGACTTTGCTAATGTTTTCAAGTGGAACCTGAGAGGATGTTTATTCAGTTTCAGAGGGAGTCGTTTTAGAGTGACACCCCATAGAACAGAGGGAGTCTGTGTGTTGTAGACAGGGGATTGGACAGTAGAGGGAGCCACCCATATTTGGGGAAAGATTATAAGTATGGGCTAGGGAACAAAGAAGATCAGAGCAGACATATTATTTTGGGACTCTGCTCTCCGGATGCTATAGACATCTGTAAACTTATGCTGAAATCTTGTGATATGAATAAAACTTATGATCAAAGTTCAGTATAAGCGGACTCCTTTGTTTAACAGCATAATTAGCAACATTGACTCGACACTACAAATGGCGGCAAGTGATGAGGCGGTCTGCGTCTCTGCAGTGTTTCATTCATGAGCAACGACGTGACTCTCGCTCAAGACGCCGGCTTAAGGTGAGATTTCTCAAGGTCTTGTGTGTGTTTCATTCGTCTGCTTTTGGGTGTGTGCGCTGGGGAGATGTACCGTTGGGGACCGGTGTGTGCTGCTGTTGCTTTTATTGCTGTGGTCTAGGGGTCTGGCCTAACCATTCTAAATTTCTTTGCACTGGTAACCAGCGCAAAGAGGGGGGAGTGTCTATAGAGTGTCTATAGAGATATTTGGCTTGAATAAGAGTTCAAGAACAATCGATTGAGAGGAATAAGGCCTAGGCATATGTATGTAACTTAGAACCGCTGTGAATCAACGGAAACCCTCATGGAGGTGATCAATATGATGGGCCAACAAATCCTGTAACACTTTAGGTGGAATAGGTGAGTCCTGGGGACTGGAGGCCGTGGTATATTGTGATTGAATGTTACCGCTCAGCTGGTGATTGACAAATTATTTGTTTGATGTGACCACTCATTACAATTAGCACAAATTGGTAGCACAAATTTAGCTAACAAAGAAATTTTACGGCACGGCGGAGGGAGAAATGCTAAATGTAGCCTGCTAATAATGCTTCATGCTACATGCTAATGCTAAATGCTAATGCTAATGCTAAATGCTAATTTATTCTTGCTACATGCCAATTTTGATGCGGGTTATGTTCGATATTTTTTCCTTGGTGGTCCATTGGAATGGGTCGAGCCACCAATATTGTGTTTAGATAGTTTGGGCTTGGTGCCTGATGTTTTGTGAGCTCTGTTACGTGTTATTGTTTGTCTATAAGGGTAAAAGAGAGGAGGTATAGCGGGAATGCTAACGTTCTGTGGTCTGGCTTGGAGAGAGCTGGGAGAGAGAGCTCCATCCACTGTGAAATCGTAGTGATGAATGTACTGCGCATGCGTGTCATTTTACGACACTAGAGTGACGTAGGGGTAAATAGGTCACTCCTCTGCTATACTCTTCTGCGGGGAGGCGCAGACGAACGAAGGAACAAAAGACATAGAGATTTAGAGTCTAATGGTGTATTCTGGTGGTTACATCGGCGGCTGTTTGACGATGAAACTGTTTTCTTGAGACCTATTGAATTGATAAATGAGAGAGAGATGTTGACGGATTTAAAAAAATAATAATTAAATAAATAAATAAAATAAAAATGTTATTGAGCTATTTATACGATTCCTGAGTTATTTCTTAGCGCGAATGTGACTAGAGGAATATTGAATGGTTGAAATAACTCAGTGACTGCATAAACTACTAAATTCTTGTCTGTTTCTTTGTTCTTTTGTGATATGAGAGACGATAAGAGGAACGAGAGGAGAGAGGTCCTCTGTAGCTCAGCTGGTAGAGCACGGCGCTTGTAACGCCAAGGTAGTGGGTTCGATCTCCGGGACCACCCATACTCAAAAAAAATGTATGCACGCATGACTGTAAGTCGCTTTGGATAAAAGCGTCTGCTAAATGGCATATTATTTATTATAGAGAGAGAGCGGAAGTGCTGACGTGTACATCATGTGACAGGGTGTGACGCGACAAGAGTCTGCCGCGACAGGATCAAGGCTAGTACTGTTTTGTTTACAAAAACCTTGCCCTCCAATAAAGGATAATTTGTGTGCCTAGCATATTTGATGTTATGACAATTTGACAAGGACTTGGCAAAAGACTGATCAATTGATGAAAATAAAATTTGCATTTTGGAGTTTTTGTGCATCAGTGGGTTTGATTAGAGTTGTGTTGGGAATCGAGTACTGACATTATTCTGTAAGATTGAGGTCATTTGGTGCTTATTAAATAATTGGTTTATGAGTACTGTAGTGTTGCTGGATTATAGGTATTTTCTTTTTGGATTGCTCTGAAGTTGTCTACTTTCCTGTACTTTTCCTGATTGAAGGTGGTAAGATAGCAACTAATTGATAAATTAGTAAAGTAAAATAAAAAATTATTTTTGATTATTCATAAATTTATTGATTAATTGTTTAATAATAATAAAATAAAAATAAAAATTATTTTTGAATATTCATATTTTTATTGATTAATTTTTATTATTTAGGGGGGGAAAAAGAAGAAAAAAAAACATATTTTTTTAGTTTATATTAATAATTAAAGGGAGGACACTATAAGCTATATATTCTAAAATAATAAAATAATTCACAATAAAGGAATATAAAAGAGTTGTTACAATGGGGAAAAAGGATATCAGGACTATGAAGGTAATTACACCTGTTGATATAGTTGAAAATAGTAAACATTGCAATACTATTAACTAAAAGTTATCTGGAAAAGAGAATAAAAGTTGGCCTGACATTGAACAAACATAGCTAGTGGAAGGGACTCTTAACCCTGATGTAATCAACATAATGAAAGTGCTTCTGTCAATTCATAAAGTAGATCAAAAGAAAGGGAAAAAAGGGAACAACGTAAAGAAAAGAGACAAAGAGAGCTGGGTGTTCTTAAGTTGTTTGAGAATGAAGGACAAAAACTGATAAAAGATGCCAGCGATAAAATAAACAAAGGACTATGAGAAGTGATGGTGGATAGTGGAAAAGCTTTTATCTGTGTTCAGCCTAAAGAGGTTACACATCTCACTATGTAAAATTAACTAATTAGGATAGGGATTTGAGGGAGTAAAACAGCTGATTACTCTTAAGGAACCAATTGAGCTCTGCTATAAAAATCAAAGAGAAATTAAAATACCCATACTGGTATCAGAACATATACCTATTGCATTGTTGGGAAGAGATGCATTGTGTAAATTGAACTGTACAATAAGATGCACACTAGACGGCTGTCTGGTAGAAGATTTTAAAAGAGTAGGGTTTTTGGGAATCATATTTGCTTGAACAGATAGGCAGGAGGACAATCTATTAGACAATCTATTAGACTGCCTATTAGACAATCTGTCTGAAAAATAAAGTTAAAAGGGGTGACTGTTATTCTTGGTTACATTCCTACACCAAGATATTTCAAACTAGGCTAAAATATGTTCAATCGTTTGCCAAGTCTGTGTGTAAAGGAGTCAGAAGCAGGTGGGGACTTCCCAATCACATATTCTAAAAATTGGTGGTAAAGGGATTTTGTGAATAAATCAGTGGAATGGTTTTTTAAAAGTTAGGAGAAAAGATTAGATTAAAAAAGTTAGGAGAACTAGGGTTGAAGGAACTCTAGGACAGTAAGCTAAGTTTCAATGTTAGTTAGTAGTAAGAGAGAGAGAACAGTGGTGAAGGAAATATTTAGAGTTCAGTGGGAAGATGGATATGGTAGGAGTTTAAATCTGTTAGGAGCAGTGGCATTGAGAAAGTATGCGTTGCTGAATGATGAGAGAAGAATGAAAATTGAGGGTGATTGCAGTATCTATATTTACAATTCCCAGCAGGAAGATCAAGTGTATTTTTATAATCAACAGTTTGAAAGTGAGGGATTAGAGTTGGGACTGAGAGTTAATGTAGTGACACTAGTGGTGATAGATGGAAATACAAGTAAGGAGTTCAAAGTCTTAGGGAAAATGGATGAATTAACAACAATGTCATCAACACTTCAGCCTATTATAACAACAGTGAGAAGCAATTTAACTCTTTCAACATTGATAGTTATTAAAGCCATAAATATATCGCATTTGATTACAAGGGAGCAAATAGCTTCAGCACCAATTTTAGAGGAATTTCATAGTCTGGGAAGCCTATCATTGGAGGATAAGTCTAAGAGAGAAGTGGGAATTTTTCCATGGTATGGTGTAAAATTTGGGAAGATCATATTGATAATATTAACTATAATTTGAGGGGTTTTGCAAATGAAACGATAAGAGGGTTTAACCTTCTGTCAAGACTCAAAGGAGTATTGATAGATAGATTTCAGAGGTTTCAATATTAGTGTGATTTTAGTATTTTGTTATGAATCAAAGGGGGGAAATAGAATAATGTGATTCATTCATATATCATTTATATATCATTTTCATATTCTTAGTTGATATTGATGTTTTAATTTGAATGTGTTGTTTTGCAAAAGATACTGTTTGGTCTTTTCTTTTCTTCCAGAAGCATTTGGGGGAATATGTAGAGATTGAAATACTCAAACAAGGACAATATGAAAGGACAATATGAAAGGACAATATGAAGGGAAAGGGGGAGATGGAACAAGGAAGGTGTGGAAATGTTCCAATTCCATCAATGAAGATGCATTGGAAGTCGACACTGCTGAGGAGATGAAGTGTAGTGGACTACATTCCAGTGTCTGCAATGAAATATAGACATATTTGCATGTGTAATACATAATTTGTGTCATATTCTTAGGTATTAATTTTTGTAGAATGATATTTGATGTTATTGGATACATGTGGGGATCTTAGATGTTTTTGTTTATTTCGTGGAAGCTTAGGGACATGGAGTCTAGGCAGGGATAGAGATAATCCACCGTAGGGTCCGATGGGTCGACCAGCCTGAGAGTGGACATTTTGGATAGTATTTTGTTTGCTGGGGCTTTCATGTGTATTTAATGGCATCATAGTTTCAAATGCATTGATAAAGATTTATGAATTGATCTGGAGTACCTAGGTGGTTGCCTGGGGCAGAGGGGCTGTGAGAGAATTTTACTGTCTTGATTGATGGATGGATATTTGGAAAGAAGGCTGCCAGACAGGTTTTTCGCTCTCACACTTCATAAAGATTTGTTCATATTTCATAGTAATGTATTCACACTTCATAAAGATTTGTTCATATTTCATAGTAATGTATTCACACTTCATAAAGATTTGTTCATATTTCATAGAAAGGTATTTACACTCCAGAGAAAAGTGTTTTGGGTTTATTGTTAAAGATACTCAATAAGAGAAATTGTTACTTGTCATAATCCTATTCTTTTTGTTTTCGAGACTTTTAGTTAGTCTCGAAGGGGGGAAATATGTAGTGTATGGAGAATTATGACTTTGCTAATGTTTTCAAGTGGAACCTGAGAGGATGTTTATTCAGTTTCAGAGGGAGTCGCTTTAGTGACACCCCATAGAACAGAGGGAGTCTGTGTGTTGTAGACAGGGGATTGGACAGTAGAGGGAGCCACCCATATTTGGGGAAAGATTATAAGTATGGGCTAGGGAACAAAGAAGATCAGAGCAGACATATTCTTTTGGGACTCTGCTCTCCGGATGCTATAGACATCTGTAAACTTATGCTGAAATCTTGTGATATGAATAAAACTTATGATCAAAGTTCAGTATAAGCGGACTCCTTTGTTTAACAGCATAATTAGCAACATTGACTCGACACTACAACTACCTCATGAAGCTGGTTGAGTGATTGCTAAGAGTGTGCAAAGCTGTCATCAAGGCAAAGGGTGGCTTTTTGAAGAATCTCAAATATAAAATATATTTTGATTTGTTTAACACTTTTTTGGTTATTACATGATTTCATATGTGTTATTTCATAGTTTTGATGTCTTCACTATTATTCTACACTGTAGAAAATAGTAAAAATAAAGAAAAACCCTTGAATGAGTAGGTGTGTCCAAACTTTGACTCGTAGTATACAGTGAGGGAAAAAAGTATTTGATCCCCTGCTGATTTTGTACATTTGCCCACTGACAAAGAAATGATCAGTCTATAATTTTAATGTTAGGTTTATTTGAACAGTGTGAGACAGAATAACAACAAAAAAATCCAGAAAAACCCATGTCAAAAATATTATAAATTGATTTGCATTTTAATGAGGGAAATAAGTATTTGACCCCCTCTCCATCAGAAAGATTTCTGGCTCCCAGGTGTCTTTTATACAGGCAACGAGCTGAGATTAGGAGCACACTCTTAAAGGGAGTGCTCCTAATCTCAGTTTGTTACCTGTATAAAAGACACCTGTCCACAGAAGCAATCAATCAATCAGATTCTAAACTTCCTGACTGATGTCTTGAGATGTTGCTTCTATATATCCACAACATTTTCCTTCCTCATGATGCAAGCTATTTTGTGAAGTGCACCAGGCCCTCCTGCAGCAAAGCACCCCCACAGCATGATGCTGCCACCCCTGTTCTTCACGGTTGGGATGGTGTTCTTTGGCTTGCAAGCCCCCCCTTTTTCCTCCAAACATAACGATGGTCATTATGGCCAAACAGTTCTATTTTTGTTTCATCAGACCAGAGGACATTTCTCCAAAAAGTACGATCTTTGTCCCCATGTGCAGTTGCAAACTGTAGTCTGGCCTTTTTATGGCGGTTTTGTGTTGAGTGGCTTCTTCCTTGCTGAGCGGCCTTTCAGATTATGTCGATATAGGACTCGTTTTACTGTGGATATTGATACGTTTGTACCTGTTTCCTCCAGCATCTTCACAATGTCCTTGCTGTTGTTCTGGGATTGATTTGCACTTTTCGCACAAAAGTACGTTCATCTCTAGGAGACAGAACGCGTCTCCTTCCTGAGCGGTATGACGTCTGCGTGGTCCCATGGTGTTTATACTTGCGTACTAATATTTGTACAGATGAACGTGGTGCCTTCAGGCGTTTGGAAATTGCTCCCAAGGATGAACCAGACTTGTGGAGGACTACCTTTTTTTTTTCTGAAGTCTTGGCTGATTTATTTTGATTTTCCCATGATGTCAAGCAAAGAGGCACTGAGTTTGAAGGTAGGCCTTGAAAAAAAAACACAGGTACGCCTCCAATTGACTCAAATGATGTCAATTAGCCTATCAGAAGCTTCTAAAGCCATGACATCATTTTCTGGAATTTTCCAAGCTGTTTAAAGGCACAGTCAACTTAGTGTATGTAAACTTCTGACCCACTGGAATTGTGATACAGTGAATTATAAGTGAAATAATCTGTCTGTAAACAATTGTTGGAAAAATTACTTGTGTCATGCACAAAGTAGATGTCCTAACCGACTTGCCAAAACTATAGTTTGTTAACAAGACATTTGTGGAGTGGTTGAAAAATGAGTTTTAATGACTCCAACCTAAGTGTATGTACATTTCCGACTTCAACTGTAAACCCATGCTAGGGACATTAGCATCTTTATAAACCCATGCTAGGGACATTAGCATCTTTATAAACCCATGCTAGGGACATTATCATCTTATATAAACCCATGCTAGGGACATTAGCATCTTATATAAACCCATGCTAGGGACATTAGCATCTTTATAAACCCATGCTAGGGACATTAGCATCTTTATAAACCCATGCTAGAGACATTAGCATCTTATATAAACCCATGCTAGAGACATTAGCACCTTAAGTAAACCGAAGCTGGGGGCATTAATGTTAGCATCATATATAAACACATGCTAGGGACATTAGCATCGTATATAAATGCTAGGGGCATTAATGATATCATCTTATATAAATCCAGGCTAGGGACATTAGCATAATATACAGTATAAATCCATTCTAGGAATATTAGCATCGTATATAAACCCATGCTAGGGACATTACCATCGTCTATAGAACATGCTGGGGGCATTAGTGTTAGCATCGTATGTAATCCAATGCTAGGGACATTAGCATCCTATATAAACCTATGCTAGGGACATTAGCATCCTATATAAACCCATGCTAGGGACATTAACATCCTATATAAACCCATGCTAGAGACATTAGCATTATATACCCATGCCAGGGAAACAAGAAGAGCACGGCACAGTTTATGTAGATGAATTTAATGATGACAGAACATGAAAAGCAGAATAGAGAACCAGCTCCACTTCAAAACACAACAGACTGTTATTATTATTAACCACCAGAAAAACAAGAGCCCTGTTATTCTCCACATATCTCCTTTACTAAATAAGAGCCCTGTTATTCTACACATATCTCCTTTACTAAATAAGAGCCCTATTTCCACGCTTTCAAAAAGGCCTTCTCAAGTCAGTTGAAGTCATGGCTGTACTAGCTCTGATGCCCTGCAATGCTAACAGTGTTTATAACCTTTAAGGGATGACTGACCCTGAACCTATTCCCAGTGTGCAAAACTGGTCACAATGGTCAGGATATACAGTGGGGAAAAAAAGTATTTAGTCAGCCACCAATTGTGCAAGTTCTCCCACTTAAAAAGATGAGAGAGGCCTGTAATTTTCATCATAGGTACACGTCAACTATGACAGACAAATTGAGAATTTTTCTCTCCAGAAAATCACATTGTAGGATTTTTAATGAATTTATTTTCAAATTATGGTGGAAAATAAGTATTTGGTCACCTACAAACAAGCAAGATTTCTGGCTCTCACAGACCTGTAACTTCTTCTTTAAGAGGCTCCTCTGTCCTCCACTCGTTACCTGTATTAATGGCACCTGTTTGAACTTGTTATCAGTATAAAAGACACCTGTCCACAACCTCAAACAGTCACACTCCAAACTCCACTATGGCCAAGACCAAAGAGCTGTCAAAGGACACCAGAAACAAAATTGTAGACCAGCACCAGGCTGGGAAGACAATCTGCAATAGGTAAGCAGCTTGGTTTGAAGAAATCAACTGTGGGAGCAATTATTAGGAAATGGAAGACATACAAGACCACTGATAATCTCCCTTGATCTGGGGCTCCACGCAAGATCTCACCCCGTGGGGTCAAAATGATCACAAGAACGGTGAGCAAAAATCCCAGAACCACACGGGGGGACCTAGTGAATGACCTGTAGAGAGCTGGGACCAAAGTAACAAAGCCTACCATCAGTAACACACTACGCCACCAGGGACTCAAATCCTGCAGTGCAAGACGTGTCCCCCTGTTTAAGACAGTACATGTCCAGGCCCGTCTGAAGTTTGCTAGAGTGCATTTGGATGATCCAGAAGAGGATTGGGAGAATGTCATATGGTCAGATGAAACCAAAATAGAACTTTTTGGTAAAAACTCAACTCGTCGTGTTTGGAGGACAAAGAATGCTGAGTTGCATCCAAAGAACACCATACCTACTGTGAAGCATGGGGGTGGAAACATCATGCTTTGGGGCTGTTTTTCTCCAAAGGGACCAGGACGACTGATCCGTGTAAAGGAAAGAATGAATGGGGCCATGTATCGTGAGATTTTGAGTGAAAACCTCCTTCCATCAGCAAGGGCATTGCATTGAAGATGAAACGTGGCTGGGTCTTTCAGCATGACAATGATCCCAAACACACCGCCCGGGCAACGAAGGAGTGGCTTCGTAAGAAGCATTTCAAGGTCCTGGAGTCTCCAGATCTCAACCCCATAGAAAATCTTTGGAGGGAGTTGAAAATCCGTGTTGCCCAGCGACAGCCCCAAAACATCACTGCTCTAGAGGAGATCTGCATGGAGGAATGGGCCAAAATACCAGCAACAGTGTGTGAAAACCTTGTGAAGACTTACAGAAAACGTTTGACCTGTGTCATTGCCAACAAAGGGTATGTAACAAAGTATTGAGAAACTTTTGTTATTGACCAAATACTTATTTTCCACCATAATTTGCAAATAAATTCATTAAAAATCCTACAATGTGATTTTCTTTCTCATTTTGTCTGTCATAGTTGACGTGTACCTATGATGAAAATTACAGGCCTCTCTCATCTTTTTAAGTGGGAGAACTTGCACAATTGGTGGCTGACTAAATACTTTTTTCCCCCACTGTATACTGGTTGTAGGAAGTTTTGTTAATGTCTTTTTATCAACCAGAAAAAGATATCCGGTTATCTGGCTGTAATTTGCTAACAACCAAAATACGAGGTCCTTCCAATCACGTATTGATCCTGTCAGTAAAAATGTCTAACTCGTAACAGAGACCAGCATTGTAATCTGGTTATACGACTTCTTCTCAACCAGTTAACAACCAGTAAATGACATTATTAAGACGACCTTCTGGGTTAGTCATCATTCCCTTCTATCATCCATGATTACATCAACAGCAGAGAACCCTTTGGTTCAAACACACATGCAGTAACTCCTGAGTGGCTGTGTGTATGTACCATCTTTGGTTTAAATACATATGGCTGCTGTATATGTGGTGGTGTGTAACCTCCTGTATATGTGGTGGTGTGTAACCTCCTGTATATGTGGTGGTGTGGAACCTCCTGTATATGTGGTGGTGTGTAACCTCCTGTATATGTGGTTGTGTTAACCTCCTGTATATGTGGTTGTGTTAACCTCCTGTATATGTGGTGGTGTGGAACCTCCTGTATATGTGGTGGTGTGTAACCTCCTGTATATGTGGTGGTGTGTAACCTCCTGTATATGTGTTTGTGTGTAACCTCCTGTATATGTGGTGGTGTGGAACCTCCTGTATATGTGGTGGTGTGTAACCTCCTGTATATGTGGTGGTGTGGAACCTCCTGTATATGTGGTGGTGTGGAACCTCCTGTATATGTGGTGGTGTGGAACCTCCTGTATATGTGGTGGTGTGGAACCTCCTGTATATGTGGTGGTGTGGAACCTCCTGTATATGTGTTTGTGTGTAACCTCCTGTATATGTGTTTTTGTGAAACCTCCTGTATATGTGGTGGTGTGTAACCTCCTGGACTGTATATGTGGTGGTGTGTAACGTCCTGTATATGTGTTTTTGTGTAACCTCCTGTATATGTGGTGGTGTGTAACCTCCTGTATATGTGGTGGTGTGTAACCTCCTGTATATGTGGTGGTGTGTAACCTCCTGTATATGTGGTTGTGTGTAACCTCCTGGACTGTATATGTGGTTGTGTGTAACCTCCTGTATATGTGGTTGTGTGTTCCCTCCTGTATTTGTGGTTGTGTGTAACCTCCTGTACAGTCGTGGTCAAAAGGTTTGAGAATGACACAAATACTAATTTTCACAAAGTCTGCTGCCTCAGTTTTGATGATGTCAATTTGCATATACTCCAGAATGTCATGAAGAGTGATCAGATGAATTGCAATTAATTGCAAAGTCCCTCTTTGCCATGAAAATGAACTTAATCCTAAATAAACATTTCCACTGCATTTCAGCCCTGCAACAAAAGGACCAGCTGCCATCATGTCAGTGATTCTCCCGTTAACACAGGTGAGAGTGTTGACGAGGACAAGGCTGGAGATCACTCTGTCATGCTGATTGAGTTAGAATAACAGACTGGAAGCTTTAAAAGGAGGGTGGTGCTTGAAATCATTGTTCTTCCTCTGTTAACCATGGTTACCTGCAAGGAAACATGTGCCGTCATCATTGCTTTGCACAAAAAGGGCTTCACAGGTAAGGATATTGCTGCTAGTAAGATTGCACCTAAATCAACCATTTATCGGATCATCAAGAACTTCAAGGAGAGAGGTTCAATTGTTGTGAAGAAGGCGTCAGGGCGCGCAAGAAAGTCCAGCAAGCGCCAGGACCGTCTCCTAAAGTTGATTCAGCTGCGGGATCGGGGCACCACCAGTGCAGAGCTTGCTCAGGAATGGCAGCAGGCAGGTGTGAGTGCATCTGCACGCACAGTGAGGCGAAGACTTTTGGAGGATGGCCTGGTGTCAAGAAGGGCAGCAAAGAAGCCACTTCTCTCCAGGAAAAACATCAGGGACAGACTGATATTCTGCAAAAGGTACAGGGATTGGACTGCTGAGGACTGGGGTAAAGTCATTTTCTCTGATGAATCCCCTTTCCGATTGTTTGGGGCATCTGGAAAACACCTTGTCCGGAGAAGACAAGGTGAGCGCTACCATCAGTCCTGTGTCATGCCAACAGTAAAGCATCCTGAGACCATTCATGTGTGGGGTTGCTTCTCAGCCAAGGGAGTGGGCTCACTCACAATTTTGCCTAAGAACACAGCCATGAATAAAGAATGGTACCAACACATCCTCCGAGAGCAACTTCTCCCAACCATCCAAGAACAGTTTGGTGATGACCAATGCCTTTTCCAGCATGATGGAGCACCTTGCCATAAGGCAAAAGTGATAACTAAGTGGCTCGGGGAACAAAACATCGACATTTTGGGTCCATGGCCAGGAAACTCCCCAGACATTAATCCCATTGAGAACTTGTGGTCGATCCTCAAGAGGCGGGTGGACAAACAAAAACCCACAAATTCTGACAAACTCCAAGCATTGATTATGCAAGAATGGGCTGCCATCAGTCAGGATGTGGCCCAGAAGTTAATTGACAGCATGCCAGGGCGGATTGCAGAGGTCTTGAAAAAGAAGGGTCAACACTGCAAATATTGACTCTTTGCATGAACTTAATGTAATTGTCAATAAAAGCCTTTGACACTTATGGAATGCTTGTAATTATACTTCAGTATACCATAGTAACATCTGACAAAAATATCTAAAACACTGAAGCAGCAAACTTTGTGAAGACCAATACTTGTGTCATTCTCAAAACTTTTGACCACGACTGTATATGTGGTTGTGTGGAACCTCCTGTATATGTGGTAGTGTGTAACCTCCTGTACATGTGGTTGTGTATTCCCTCCTGTATATGTGGTGGTGTGGAACCTCCTGTATATGTGGTGGTGTTAAGCTCCTGTACATGTGGTTGTGTTAACCTCCTGTATATGTGGTGGTGTGTAACCTCCTGTATATGTGGTTGTGTTAACCTCCTGTATATGTGGTTGTGTTAACCTCCTGTACATGTGGTTGTTATCCGAGCAGCAGTCTGGTGAGCAGTTCACTGAGGATGATTCCAGCGGTGAGGATGAGGAGCATGAGGATGACAGCCAGCCCACGACGATGAACCAGCTGTCTGACAGTCAACCTCACCGTACTGACTACCTCTAACTCAACCCCACCCAGCCCCTCCCCAGGGCTCTGGTCACTGGGTGGGACCGCCTCCGACCAGCCTAGAGGGTTACACACCATGTAAAGACATTGGGCTGTGGTTAAAAAAAACATGTCAAAACTTACAGAGCTCTATATGTCAAGTGTCATACTGCATATGTAATCATGGAACTTGGAATATATGGAACCGTAAAACTTGGAATATATGGAACCGTGGGAATTTGGAATACATGGAACCGTGGGATTTGGAATATATGGAACCGTAAAACTTGGAATATATGGAACCGTGGGAATTTGGAATACATGGAACCGTGGGATTTGGAATATATGGAACCGTAAAACTTGGAATATATGGAACCGTGGGAATTTGGAATACATGGAACCGTGGGATTTGGAATACATGGAACCGTGGGATTTGGAATACATGGAACCGTGGGATTTGGAATATATGGAACCGTGGGATTTGGAATATATGGAACCGTGGGATTTGGAATAAATGGAACCGTGGGATTTGGAATATATGGAACCGTAAAACTTGGAATATATGGAACCGTGGGAATTTGGAATACATGGAACCGTGGGATTTGGAATACATGGAACCGTGGGATTTGGAATACATGGAACCGTGGGATTTGGAATATATGGAACCGTGGGATTTGGAATACATGGAACCGTGGGATTTGGAATATATGGAACCGTAAAACTTGGAATATATGGAACCGTGGGATTTGGAATACATGGAACCGTGGGAGTTGGAATACATGGAACCGTGGGATTTGGAATACATGGAACCGTGGGATTTGGAATATATGGAACCGTGGGATTTGGAATATATGGAACCGTGGGATTTGGAATATATGGAACCGTGGGAATTTGGAATACATGGAACCGTGGGATTTGGAATACATGGAACCGTGGGATTTGGAATACATGGAACCGTGGGATTTGGAATACATGGAACCGTGGGATTTGGAATATATGGAACCGTGGGAATTTGGAAAACATGGAACCGTGGGATTTGGAATACATGGAACCGTGGGATTTGGAATACATGGAACCGTGGGATTTGGAATATATGGAACCGTGGGATGTGGAATACATGGAACCGTGGGATTTGGAATATATGGAACCGTAAAACTTGGAATATATGGAACCGTGGGAATTTGGAATACATGGAACCGTGGGATTTGGAATACATGGAACCGTGGGATTTGGAATACATGGAACCGTGGGATTTGGAATATATGGAACCGTGGGATTTGGAATATATGGAACCGTGGGATTTGGAATACATGGAACCGTGGGATTTGGAATATATGGAACCGTAAAACTTGGAATATATGGAACCGTGGGAATTTGGAATACATGGAACCGTGGGATTTGGAATACATGGAACCGTGGGATTTGGAATACATGGAACCGTGGGATTTGGAATATATGGAACCGTGGGAATTTGGAATACATGGAACCGTGGGATTTGGAATACATGGAACCATGGGTTTGGAATACATGGAACCGTGGGATTTGGAATATATGGAACCGTGGGATTTGGAATACATGGAACCGTGGGATTTGGAATATATGGAACCGTAAAACTTGGAATATATGGAACCGTGGGAATTTGGAATACATGGAACCGTGGGATTTGGAATACATGGAATCGTGGGATTTGGAATACATGGAACCGTGGGATTTGGAATATATGGAACCGTGGGATTTGGAATATATGGAACCGAGGGATTTGGAATACATGGAACCGTGGGATTTGGAATATATGGAACCGTAAAACTTGGAATACATGGAACCGTGGGAATTTGGAATACATGGAACCGTGGGATTTGGAATATATGGAACCGTAAAACTTGGAATATATGGAACCGTGGGAATTTGGAATACATGGAACCGTGGGATTTGGAATACATGGAACCGTGGGATTTGGAATACATGGAACCGTGGGATTTGGAATATATGGAACCGTGGGATTTGGAATATATGGAACCGTGGGATTTGGAATACATGGAACCGTGGGATTTGGAATATATGGAACTGTAAAACTTGGAATATATGGAACCGTGGGAATTTGGAATACATGGAACCGTGGGATTTGGAATACATGGAACCGTGGGATTTGGAATACATGGAACCGTGGGATTTGGAATATATGGAACCGTGGGAATTTGGAATATATGGAACCGTGGGATTTGGAATACATGGAACCGTGGGATTTGGAATACATGGAACCGTGGGATTTGGAATATATGGAACCGTGGGATTTGGAATATATGGAACCGTGGGATTTGGAATACATGGAACCGTGGGATTTGGAATATATGGAACCGTAAAACTTGGAATATATGGAACCGTGGGAATTTGGAATACATGGAACCGTGGGAGTTGGAATACATGGAACCGTGGGATTTGGAATATGTGGAACCGTGGGATTTGGAATATATGGAACCGTGGGATTTGGAATATATGGAACCGTGGGATTTGGAATACATGGAACCGTGGGATTTGGAATACATGGAACCGTAAAACTTGGAATATATGGAACCGTGGGAATTTGGAATACATGGAACCGTGGGATTTGGAATACATGGAACCGTGGGATTTGGAATACATGGAACCGTGGGATTTGGAATATATGGAACCGTGGGATTTGGAATACATGGAACCGTGGGATTTGGAATATATGGAACCGTAAAACTTGGAATATATGGAACCGTGGGAATTTGGAATACATGGAACCGTGGGATTTGGAATACATGGAACCGTGGGATTTGGAATACATGGAACCGTGGGATTTGGAATATATGGAACCGTGGGAATTTGGAAAACATGGAACCGTGGGATTTGGAATACATGGAACCGTGGGATTTGGAATACATGGAACCGTGGGATTTGGAATATATGGAACCGTGGGATTTGGAATACATGGAACCGTGGGATTTGGAATATATGGAACCGTAAAACTTGGAATATATGGAACCGTAGGAATTTGGAATACATGGAACCGTGGGATTTGGAATACATGGAACCGTGGGATTTGGAATACATGGAACCGTGGGATTTGGAATATATGGAACTGTGGGATTTGGAATATATGGAACCGTGGGATTTGGAATACATGGAACCGTGGGATTTGGAATATATGGAACCGTAAAACTTGGAATATATGGAACCGTGGGAATTTGGAATACATGGAACCGTGGGATTTGGAATACATGGAACCGTGGGATTTGGAATACATGGAACCGTGGGATTTGGAATATATGGAACCGTGGGAATTTGGAATACATGGAACCGTGGGATTTAGAATACATGGAACCGTGGGATTTGGAATACATGGAACCGTGGGATTTGGAATATATGGAACCGTGGGATTTGGAATATATGGAACCGTGGGATTTGGAATACATGGAACCGTGGGATTTGGAATATATGGAACCGTAAAACTTGGAATATATGGAACCGTGGGAATTTGGAATACATGGAACCGTGGGATTTGGAATACATGGAACCGTGGGATTTGGAATATATGGAACAGTGGGATTTGGAATATATGGAACCGTGGGATTTGGAATACATGGAACCGTGGGATTTGGAATATATGGAACCGTAAAACTTGGAATACATGGAACCGTGGGAATTTGGAATACATGGAACCGTGGGATTTGGAATACATGGAACCGTGGGATTTGGAATACATGGAACCGTGGGATTTGGAATATATGGAACCGTGGGATTTGGAATATATGGAACCGTGGGATTTGGAATACATGGAACCGTGGGATTTGGAATATATGGAACCGTAAAACTTGGAATATATGGAACCGTGGGAATTTGGAATACATGGAACCATGGGATTTGGAATACATGGAACCGTGGGATTTGGAATACATGGAACCGTGGGATTTGGAATATATGGAACCGTGGGATTTGGAATATATGGAACAGTGGGATTTGGAATATATGGAACCGTGGGATTTGGAATATATGGAACCGTGGGATTTGGAATATATGGAACCGTGGGATTTGGAATACATGGAACCGTGGGATTTGGAATACATGGAACCGTGGGATTTGGAATACATGGAACCGTGGGATTTGGAATACATGGAACCGTGGGATTTGGAATACATGGAACCGTGGGATTTGGAATACATGGAACCGTAAAACTTGGAAAATATGGAACAGTAATAATAATAATAATAATAATATGCCATTTAGCAGACGCTTTTATCCAAAGCGACTTACAGTCATGTGTGCATAAATTTTTTGGTATGGGTGGTCCCGGGGATCGAACCCACTACCTTGGCGTTACAAGCGCCGTGCTCTACCAGCTGAGCTAAACTTGGAATATATGGAACCGTGGGATTTGGAATATATGGAACTGTAAAACTTGGAATATATGGAATCGTGGGATTTGGAATATATGGAACTGTGGGATTTGGAATACATGGAACCGTGGGATTTGGAATATATGGAACAGTGGGATTTAGAATATATGGAACCGTAAAACTTGGAATATATGGAACCGTGGGATTTGGAATACATGAAACCGTGGGATTTGGAATATATGGAACCGTGGGATTTGGAATATATGGAACCGTGGGATTTGGAATATATGGAACAGTGGGATTTGGAATATATGGAACCGTGGGATTTGGAATATATGGAACAGTGGGATTTGGAATATATGGAACCGTGGGATTTGGAATATATGGAACCGTGGGATTTGGAATACATGGAACCGTGGGATTTGGAATAAATGGAACCGTGGGATTTGGAATACATGGAACCGTGGGATTTGGAATACATGGAACCGTGGGATTTGGAATACATGGAACCGTGGGATTTGGAATATATGGAACCGTGGGATTTGGAATACATGGAACCGTGGGATTTGGAATACATGGAACCGTGGGATTTGGAATATATGGAACCGTGGGATTTGGAATACATGGAACCGTGGGATTTGGAATATATGGAACCCGTGGGATTTGGAATATATGGAACCGTGGGATTTGGAATACATGGAACCGTGGGATTTGGAATATATGGAACCGTAAAACTTGGAATATATGGAACCGTGGGAATTTGGAATACATGGAACCGTGGGATTTGGAATACATGGAACCGTGGGATTTGGAATACATGGAACCGTGGGATTTGGAATATATGGAACTGTGGGATTTGGAATATATGGAACCGTGGGATTTGGAATACATGGAACCGTGGGATTTGGAATATATGGAACCGTAAAACTTGGAATATATGGAACCGTGGGAATTTGGAATACATGGAACCGTGGGATTTGGAATACATGGAACCGTGGGATTTGGAATACATGGAACCGTGGGATTTGGAATATATGGAACCGTGGGAATTTGGAATACATGGAACCGTGGGATTTAGAATACATGGAACCGTGGGATTTGGAATACATGGAACCGTGGGATTTGGAATATATGGAACCGTGGGATTTGGAATATATGGAACCGTGGGATTTGGAATACATGGAACCGTGGGATTTGGAATATATGGAACCGTAAAACTTGGAATATATGGAACCGTGGGAATTTGGAATACATGGAACCGTGGGATTTGGAATACATGGAACCGTGGGATTTGGAATATATGGAACAGTGGGATTTGGAATATATGGAACCGTGGGATTTGGAATACATGGAACCGTGGGATTTGGAATATATGGAACCGTAAAACTTGGAATACATGGAACCGTGGGAATTTGGAATACATGGAACCGTGGGATTTGGAATACATGGAACCGTGGGATTTGGAATACATGGAACCGTGGGATTTGGAATATATGGAACCGTGGGATTTGGAATATATGGAACCGTGGGATTTGGAATACATGGAACCGTGGGATTTGGAATATATGGAACCGTAAAACTTGGAATATATGGAACCGTGGGAATTTGGAATACATGGAACCATGGGATTTGGAATACATGGAACCGTGGGATTTGGAATACATGGAACCGTGGGATTTGGAATATATGGAACCGTGGGATTTGGAATATATGGAACAGTGGGATTTGGAATATATGGAACCGTGGGATTTGGAATATATGGAACCGTGGGATTTGGAATATATGGAACCGTGGGATTTGGAATACATGGAACCGTGGGATTTGGAATACATGGAACCGTGGGATTTGGAATACATGGAACCGTGGGATTTGGAATACATGGAACCGTGGGATTTGGAATACATGGAACCGTGGGATTTGGAATACATGGAACCGTAAAACTTGGAAAATATGGAACAGTAATAATAATAATAATAATAATATGCCATTTAGCAGACGCTTTTATCCAAAGCGACTTACAGTCATGTGTGCATAAATTTTTTGGTATGGGTGGTCCCGGGGATCGAACCCACTACCTTGGCGTTACAAGCGCCGTGCTCTACCAGCTGAGCTAAACTTGGAATATATGGAACCGTGGGATTTGGAATATATGGAACTGTAAAACTTGGAATATATGGAATCGTGGGATTTGGAATATATGGAACTGTGGGATTTGGAATACATGGAACCGTGGGATTTGGAATATATGGAACAGTGGGATTTAGAATATATGGAACCGTAAAACTTGGAATATATGGAACCATGGGATTTGGAATACATGAAACCGTGGGATTTGGAATATATGGAACCGTGGGATTTGGAATATATGGAACCGTGGGATTTGGAATATATGGAACAGTGGGATTTGGAATATATGGAACCGTGGGATTTGGAATATATGGAACAGTGGGATTTGGAATATATGGAACCGTGGGATTTGGAATATATGGAACCGTGGGATTTGGAATACATGGAACCGTGGGATTTGGAATAAATGGAACCGTGGGATTTGGAATACATGGAACCGTGGGATTTGGAATACATGGAACCGTGGGATTTGGAATACATGGAACCGTGGGATTTGGAATATATGGAACCGTGGGATTTGGAATACATGGAACCGTGGGATTTGGAATACATGGAACCGTGGGATTTGGAATATATGGAACCGTGGGATTTGGAATACATGGAACCGTGGGATTTGGAATATATGGAACCCGTGGGATTTGGAATATATGGAACCGTGGGATTTGGAATACATGGAACCGTGGGATTTGGAATATATGGAACCGTAAAACTTGGAATATATGGAACCGTGGGAATTTGGAATACATGGAACCGTGGGATTTGGAATACATGGAACCGTGGGATTTGGAATACATGGAACCGTGGGATTTGGAATATATGGAACCGTGGGATTTGGAATATATGGAACCGTGGGAATTTGGAATACATGGAACCGTGGGATTTGGAATACATGGAACCGTGGGATTTGGAATACATGGAACCGTGGGATTTGGAATATATGGAACCGTGGGATTTGGAATATATGGAACCGTGGGAATTTGGAATACATGGAACCGTGGGATTTGGAATACATGGAACCGTGGGATTTGGAATACATGGAACCGTGGGATTTGGAATATATGGAACCGTGGGATTTGGAATATATGGAACAGTGGGATTTGGAATACATGGAACCGTGGGATTTGGAATATATGGAACCGTAAAACTTGGAATATATGGAACCGTGGGAATTTGGAATACATGGAACCGTGGGATTTGGAATACATGGAACCGTGGGATTTGGAATACATGGAACCGTGGGATTTGGAATATATGGAACCGTGGGATTTGGAATACATGGAACCGTGGGATTTGGAATATATGGAACCGTGGGATTTGGAATATATGGAACCGTGGGATTTGGAATACATGGAACCGTGGGATTTGGAATACATGGAACCGTAAAACTTGGAATATATGGAACCGTGGGATTTGGAATACATGGAACCGTAAAACTTGGAATATATGGAACCGTGGGATTTGGAATATATGGAACCGTGGGATTTGGAATATATGGAACCGTAAAACTTGGAAAATATGGAACAGTAATAATAATAATAATAATAATATGCCATTTAGCAGACGCTTTTATCCAAAGAGACTTACAGTCATGTGTGCATAAATTTTTTGGTATGGGTGGTCCCGGGGATCGAACCCACTACCTTGGCGTTACAAGCGCCGTGCTCTACCAGCTGAGCTAAACTTGGAATATATGGAACCGTGGGATTTGGAATATATGGAACTGTAAAACTTGGAATATATGGAATCGTGGGATTTGGAATATATGGAACCGTGGGATTTGGAATACATGGAACCGTGGGATTTGGAATACATGGAACCGTGGGATTTGGAATATATGGAACAGTGGGATTTAGAATATATGGAACCGTAAAACTTGGAATATATGGAACCGTGGGATTTGGAATATATGGAACCGTGGGATTTGGAATATATGGAACAGTGGGATTTGGAATATATGGAACCGTGGGATTTGGAATATATGGAACCGTGGGATTTGGAATATATGGAACCGTGGGATTTGGAATACATGGAACCGTGGGATTTGGAATACATGGAACCGTGGGATTTGGAATACATGGAACCGTGGGATTTGGAATACATGGAACCGTGGGATTTGGAATACATGGAACCGTGGGATTTGGAATACATGGAACCGTAAAACTTGGAAAATATGGAACAGTAATAATAATAATAATAATAATATGCCATTTAGCAGACGCTTTTATCCAAAGCGACTTACAGTCATGTGTGCATACATTTTTTGGTATGGGTGGTCCCGGGGATCGAACCCACTACCTTGGCGTTACAAGCGCCGTGCTCTACCAGCTGAGCTAAACTTGGAATATATGGAACCGTGGGATTTGGAATATATGGAACTGTAAAACTTGGAATATATGGAATCGTGGGATTTGGAATATATGGAACTGTGGGATTTGGAATACATGGAACCGTGGGATTTGGAATATATGGAACAGTGGGATTTAGAATATATGGAACCGTAAAACTTGGAATATATGGAACCGTGGGATTTGGAATACATGAAACCGTGGGATTTGGAATATATGGAACCGTGGGATTTGGAATATATGGAACCGTGGGATTTGGAATATATGGAACAGTGGGATTTGGAATATATGGAACCGTGGGATTTGGAATATATGGAACAGTGGGATTTGGAATATATGGAACCGTGGGATTTGGAATATATGGAACCGTGGGATTTGGAATACATGGAACCGTGGGATTTGGAATAAATGGAACCGTGGGATTTGGAATACATGGAACCGTGGGATTTGGAATACATGGAACCGTGGGATTTGGAATACATGGAACCGTGGGATTTGGAATATATGGAATCGTGGGATTTGGAATACATGGAACCGTGGGATTTGGAATACATGGAACCGTGGGATTTGGAATATATGGAACCGTGGGATTTGGAATACATGGAACCGTGGGATTTGGAATATATGGAACCCGTGGGATTTGGAATATATGGAACCGTGGGATTTGGAATACATGGAACCGTGGGATTTGGAATATATGGAACCGTAAAACTTGGAATATATGGAACCGTGGGAATTTGGAATACATGGAACCGTGGGATTTGGAATACATGGAACCGTGGGATTTGGAATACATGGAACCGTGGGATTTGGAATATATGGAACCGTGGGATTTGGAATATATGGAACCGTGGGAATTTGGAATACATGGAACCGTGGGATTTGGAATACATGGAACCGTGGGATTTGGAATACATGGAACCGTGGGATTTGGAATATATGGAACCGTGGGAATTTGGAATACATGGAACCGTGGGATTTGGAATACATGGAACCGTGGGATTTGGAATACATGGAACCGTGGGATTTGGAATATATGGAACCGTGGGATTTGGAATATATGGAACAGTGGGATTTGGAATACATGGAACCGTGGGATTTGGAATATATGGAACCGTAAAACTTGGAATATATGGAACCGTGGGAATTTGGAATACATGGAACCGTGGGATTTGGAATACATGGAACCGTGGGATTTGGAATACATGGAACCGTGGGATTTGGAATATATGGAACCGTGGGATTTGGAATATATGGAACCGTGGGATTTGGAATACATGGAACCGTGGGATTTCGAATATATGGAACCGTAAAACTTGGAATACATGGAACCGTGGGAATTTGGAATACATGGAACCGTGGGATTTGGAATACATGGAACCGTGGGATTTGGAATACATGGAACCGTGGGATTTTGAATATATGGAACCGTGGGATTTGGAATATATGGAACCGTGGGATTTGGAATACATGGAACCGTGGGATTTGTAATATATGGAACCGTAAAACTTGGAATATATGGAACCGTGGGAATTTGGAATACATGGAACCATGGGATTTGGAATACATGGAACCGTGGGATTTGGAATATATGGAACCGTGGGATTTGGAATATATGGAACCGTGGGATTTGGAATATATGGAACCGTGGGATTTGGAATATATGGAACCGTGGGATTTGGAATACATGGAACCGTGGGATTTGGAATACATGGAACCGTAAAACTTGGAATATATGGAACCGTGGGATTTGGAATATATGGAACCGTAAAACTTGGAAAATATGGAACAGTAATAATAATAATAATAATAATATGCCATTTAGCAGACGCTTTTATCCAAAGCGACTTACAGTCATGTGTGCATAAATTTTTGGGTATGGGTGGTCCCGGGGATCGAACCCACTACCTTGGCGTTACAAGCGCCGTGCTCTACCAGCTGAGCTAAACTTGGAATATATGGAACCGTGGGATTTGGAATATATGGAACTGTAAAACTTGGAATATATGGAATCGTGGGATTTGGAATATATGGAACCGTGGGATTTGGAATACATGGAACCGTGGGATTTGGAATACATGGAACCGTGGGATTTGGAATATATGGAACAGTGGGATTTAGAATATATGGAACCGTAAAACTTGGAATATATGGAACCGTGGGATTTGGAATATATGGAACCGTGGGATTTGGAATATATGGAACAGTGGGATTTGGAATATATGGAACCGTGGGATTTGGAATATATGGAACCGTGGGATTTGGAATATATGGAACCGTTGGATTTGGAATACATGGAACCGTGGGATTTGGAATATATGGAACCGTGGGATTTGGAATACATGGAACCGTGGGATTTGGAATACATGGAAACGTGGGATTTGGAATACATGGAACCGTGGGATTTGGAATACATGGAACCGTAAAACTTGGAATATATGGAACCGTGGGATTTGGAATATATGGAACCGTAAAACTTGGAAAATATGGAACAGTAATAATAATAATAATAATATGCCATTTAGCAGACGCTTTTATCCAAAGCGACTTACAGTCATGTGTGCATAAATTTTTTGGTATGGGTGGTCCCGGGGATCGAACCCACTACCTTGGCGTTACAAGCGCCGTGCTCTACCAGCTGAGCTAAACTTGGAATATATGGAACCGTGGGATTTGGAATATATGGAACTGTAAAACTTGGAATATATGGAATCGTGGGATTTGGAATATATGGAACCGTGGGATTTGGAATACATGGAACCGTGGGATTTGGAATATATGGAACAGTGGGATTTAGAATATATGGAACCGTAAAACTTGGAATATATGGAACCGTGGGATTTGGAATACATGAAACCGTGGGATTTGGAATATATGGAACCGTGGGATTTGGAATATATGGAACAGTGGGATTTGGAATACATGAAACCGTGGGATTTGGAATATATGGAACCGTGGGATTTGGAATATATGGAACAGTGGGATTTGGAATATATGGAACCGTGGGATTTGGAATATATGGAACCGTGGGATTTGGAATACATGAAACCGTGGGATTTGGAATATATGGAACCGTGGGATTTGGAATATATGGAACAGTGGGATTTGGAATATATGGAACCGTGGGATTTGGAATATATGGAACAGTGGGATTTGGAATATATGGAACCGTGGGATTTGGAATATATGGAACCGTGGGATTTGGAATACATGGAACCGTGGGATTTGGAATACATGGAACCGTGGGATTTGGAATACATGGAACCGTGGGATTTGGAATACATGGAACCGTGGGATTTGGAATATAAAGAACCGTGGGATTTGGAATATATGGAACCGTGGGATTTGGAATACATGGAACCGTGGGATTTGGAATATATGGAACCGTAAAACTTGGAATATATGGAACCGTGGGAATTTGGAATACATGGAACCGTGGGATTTGGAATACATGGAACCGTGGGATTTGGAATACATGGAACCGTGGGATTTGGAATATATGGAACCGTGGGATTTGGAATACATGGAACCGTGGGATTTGGAATACATGGAACCGTGGGATTTGGAATACATGGAACCGTGGGATTTGGAATACATGGAACCGTGGGATTTGGAATATATGGAACCGTGGGATTTGGAATACATGGAACCGTGGGATTTGGAATACATGGAACCGTGGGATTTGGAATATATGGAACCGGGGGATTTGGAATACATGGAACCGTGGGATTTGGAATACATGGAACCGTGGGATTTGGAATATATGGAACCGTGGGATTTGGAATATATGGAACCGTGGGATTTGGAATACATGGAACCGTGGGATTTGGAATATATGGAACCGTAAAACTTGGAATATATGGAACCGTGGGAATTGGAATATATGGAACTGTAAAACTTGGAATATATGGAATCGTGGGATTTGGAATATATGGAACCGTGGGATTTGGAATACATGAAACCGTGGGATTTGGAATATATGGAACCGTGGGATTTGGAATATATGGAACAGTGGGATTTGGAATATATGGAACCGTGGGATTTGGAATATATGGAACCGTGGGATTTGGAATACATGAAACCGTGGGATTTGGAATATATGGAACCGTGGGATTTGGAATATATGGAACAGTGGGATTTGGAATATATGGAACAGTGGGATTTGGAATATATGGAACCGTGGGATTTGGAATATATGGAACAGTGGGATTTGGAATATATGGAACCGTGGGATTTGGAATATATGGAACCGTGGGATTTGGAATACATGGAACCGTGGGATTTGGAATACATGGAACCGTGGGATTTGGAATACATGGAACCGTGGGATTTGGAATATATGGAACCGTGGGATTTGGAATAAATGGAACCGTGGGATTTGGAATACATGGAACCGTGGGATTTGGAATACATGGAACCGTGGGATTTGGAATACATGGAACCGTGGGATTTGGAATATATGGAACCGTGGGATTTGGAATACATGGAACCGTGGGATTTGGAATACATGGAACCGTGGGATTTGGAATATATGGAACCGTGGGATTTGGAATACATGGAACCGTGGGATTTGGAATATATGGAACCGTGGGATTTGGAATATATGGAACCGTGGGATTTGGAATACATGGAACCGTGGGATTTGGAATATATGGAACCGTAAAACTTGGAATATATGGAACCGTGGGAATTTGGAATACATGGAACCGTGGGATTTGGAATACATGGAACCGTGGGATTTGGAATACATGGAACCGTGGGATTTGGAATATATGGAACCGTGGGATTTGGAATATATGGAACCGTGGGATTTGGAATACATGGAACCGTGGGATTTGGAATATATGGAACCGTAAAACTTGGAATATATGGAACCATGGGAATTTGGAATACATGGAACCGTGGGATTTGGAATACATGGAACCGTGGGATTTGGAATACATGGAACCGTGGGATTTGGAATATATGGAACCGTGGGAATTTGGAATACATGGAACCGTGGGATTTGTAATACATGGAACCGTGGGATTTGGAATACATGGAACCGTGGGATTTGGAATATATCGAACCGTGGGATTTGGAATATATGGAACCGTGGGATTTGGAATACATGGAACCGTGGGATTTGGAATGTATGGAACCGTAAAACTTGGAATATATGGAACCTTGGGAATTTGGAATACATGGAACCGTGGGATTTGGAATACATGGAACCGTGGGATTTGGAATACATGGAACCGTGGGATTTGGAATATATGGAACCCTGGGATTTGGAATATATGGAACCGTGGGATTTGGAATACATGGAACCGTGGGATTTGGAATATATGGAACCGTAAAACTTGGAATACATGGAACCGTGGGAATTTGGAATACATGGAACCGTGGGATTTGGAATACATGGAACCGTGGGATTTGGAATACATGGAACCGTGGGAATTTGGAATACATGGAACCGTGGGATTTGGAATACATGGAACCGTGGGATTTGGAATACATGGAACCGTGGGATTTGGAATATATGGAACCGTGGGATTTGGAATATATGGAACCGTGGGATTTGGAATACATGGAACCGTGGGATTTGGAATACATGGAACCGTAAAACTTGGAATATATGGAACCGTGGGATTTGGAATACATGGAACCGTGGGATTTGGAATACATGGAACCGTGGGATTTGGAATACATGGAACCGTGGGATTTGGAATATATGGAACCGTGGGATTTGGAATATATGGAACCGTGGGATTTGGAATACATGGAACCGTGGGATTTGGAATATATGGAACAGTGGGATTTGGAATATATGGAACCGTGGGATTTGGAATATATGGAACCGTGGGATTTGGAATACATGGAACCGTGGGATTTGGAATACATGGAACCGTGGGATTTGGAATATATGGAACAGTGGGATTTGGAATATATGGAACCGTGGGATTTGGAATATATGGAACCGTGGGATTTGGAATACATGGAACCGTGGGATTTGGAATACATGGAACCGTGGGATTTGGAATACATGGAACCGTGGGATTTGGAATATATGGAACCGTGGGATTTGGAATACATGGAACCGTGGGATTTGGAATACATGGAACCGTGGGATTTGGAATACATGGAACCGTGGGATTTGGAATACATGGAACCGTGGGATTTGGAATATATGGAACCGTGGGATTTGGAATACATGGAACCGTGGGATTTGGAATACATGGAACCGTGGGATTTGGAATATATGGAACCGTGGGATTTGGAATACATGGAACCGTGGGATTTGGAATATATGGAACCGTGGGATTTGGAATATATGGAACCGTGGGATTTGGAATACATGGAACCGTGGGATTTGGAATATATGGAACCGTGGGATTTGGAATACATGGAACCGTGGGATTTGGAATACATGGAACCGTGGGATTTGGAATACATGGAACCGTGGGATTTGGAATACATGGAACCGTGGGATTTGGAATACATGGAACCGTGGGATTTGGAATATAAAGAACCGTGGGATTTGGAATATATGGAACCGTGGGATTTGGAATACATGGAACCGTGGGATTTGGAATATATGGAACCGTAAAACTTGGAATATATGGAACCGTGGGAATTTGGAATACATGGAACCGTGGGATTTGGAATACATGGAACCGTGGGATTTGGAATACATGGAACCGTGGGATTTGGAATATATGGAACCGTGGGAATTTGGAATACATGGAACCGTGGGATTTGTAATACATGGAACCGTGGGATTTGGAATACATGGAACCGTGGGATTTGGAATATATGGAACCGTGGGATTTGGAATATATGGAACCGTGGGATTTGGAATACATGGAACCGTGGGATTTGGAATATATGGAACCGTAAAACTTGGAATATATGGAACCGTGGGAATTTGGAATACTTGGAACCGTGGGATTTGGAATACATGGAACCGTGGGATTTGGAATATATGGAACCGTGGGATTTGGAATACATGGAACCGTGGGATTTGGAATATATGGAACCGTGGGATTTGGAATATATGGAACCGTGGGATTTGGAATACATGGAACCGTGGGATTTGGAATATATGGAACCGTAAAACTTGGAATATATGGAACCGTGGGAATTTGGAATACATGGAACCGTGGGATTTGGAATACATGGAACCGTGGGATTTGGAATACATGGAACCGTGGGATTTGGAATATATGGAACCGTGGGATTTGGAATATATGGAACCGTGGGATTTGGAATACATGGAACCGTGGGATTTGGAATACATGGAACCGTGGGATTTGGAATATATGGAACCGTGGGATTTGGAATATATGGAACCGTGGGATTTGGAATACATGGAACCGTGGGATTTGGAATATATGGAACCGTGGGATTTGGAATACATGGAACCGTGGGATTTGGAATATATGGAACCGTAAAACTTGGAATATATGGAACCGTGGGAATTTGGAATACATGGAACCGTGGGATTTGGAATACATGGAACCGTGGGATTGGGAATACATGGAACCGTGGGATTTGTAATATATGGAACCGTGGGAATTTGGAATACATGGAACCGTGGGATTTGTAATACATGGAACCGTGGGATTTGGAATACATGGAACCGTGGGATTTGGAATACATGGAACCGTGGGATTTGGAATATATGGAACCGTGGGATTTGGAATACATGGAACCGTGGGATTTGGAATACATGGAACCGTAAAACTTGGAATATATGGAACCGTGGGATTTGGAATATATGGAACCGTGGGTTTTGGAATATATGGAACCGTGGGATTTGGAATATATGGAACCGTGGGATTTGGAATACATGGAACCGTGGGATTTGGAATACATGGAACCGTAAAACTTGGAATATATGGAACCGTGGGATTTGGAATATATGGAACCGTGGGATTTGGAATATATGGAACCGTGGGATTTGGAATACATGGAACCGTGGGATTTGGAATACATGGAACCGTGGGAATTTGGAATACATGGAACCGTGGGATTTGGAATACATGGAACCGTGGGATTTGGAATACATGGAACCGTGGGATTTGGAATATATGGAACCGTGGGATTTGGAATATATGGAACCGTGGGATTTGGAATACATGGAACCGTGGGATTTGGAATACATGGAACCGTAAAACTTGGAATATATGGAACCGTGGGATTTGGAATACATGGAACCGTGGGATTTGGAATACATGGAACCGTGGGATTTGGAATACATGGAACCGTGGGATTTGGAATATATGGAACCGTGGGATTTGGAATATATGGAACCGTGGGATTTGGAATACATGGAACCGTGGGATTTGGAATATATGGAACAGTGGGATTTGGAATATATGGAACCGTGGGATTTGGAATATATGGAACCGTGGGATTTGGAATACATGGAACCGTGGGATTTGGAATACATGGAACCGTGGGATTTGGAATATATGGAACAGTGGGATTTGGAATATATGGAACCGTGGGATTTGGAATATATGGAACCGTGGGATTTGGAATACATGGAACCGTGGGATTTGGAATACATGGAACCGTGGGATTTGGAATACATGGAACCGTGGGATTTGGAATATATGGAACCGTGGGATTTGGAATACATGGAACCGTGGGATTTGGAATACATGGAACCGTGGGATTTGGAATACATGGAACCGTGGGATTTGGAATACATGGAACCGTGGGATTTGGAATATATGGAACCGTGGGATTTGGAATACATGGAACCGTGGGATTTGGAATATATGGAACCGTGGGATTTGGAATACATGGAACCGTGGGATTTGGAATACATGGAACCGTGGGATTTGGAATACATGGAACCGTGGGATTTGGAATACATGGAACCGTGGGATTTGGAATACATGGAACCGTGGGATTTGGAATATAAAGAACCGTGGGATTTGGAATATATGGAACCGTGGGATTTGGAATACATGGAACCGTGGGATTTGGAATATATGGAACCGTAAAACTTGGAATATATGGAACCGTGGGAATTTGGAATACATGGAACCGTGGGATTTGGAATACATGGAACCGTGGGATTTGGAATACATGGAACCGTGGGATTTGGAATATATGGAACCGTGGGAATTTGGAATACATGGAACCGTGGGATTTGTAATACATGGAACCGTGGGATTTGGAATACATGGAACCGTGGGATTTGGAATATATGGAACCGTGGGATTTGGAATATATGGAACCGTGGGATTTGGAATACATGGAACCGTGGGATTTGGAATATATGGAACCGTAAAACTTGGAATATATGGAACCGTGGGAATTTGGAATACATGGAACCGTGGGATTTGGAATACATGGAACCGTGGGATTTGGAATACATGGAACCGTGGGATTTGGAATATATGGAACCGTGGGATTTGGAATATATGGAACCGTGGGATTTGGAATACATGGAACCGTGGGATTTGGAATATATGGAACCGTGGGATTTGGAATACATGGAACCGTGGGATTTGGAATATATGGAACCGTAAAACTTGGAATACATGGAACCGTGGGAATTTGGAATACATGGAACCGTGGGATTTGGAATACATGGAACCGTGGGATTTGGAATACATGGAACCGTGGGATTTTGAATATATGGAACCGTGGGATTTGGAATATATGGAACCGTGGGATTTGGAATACATGGAACCGTGGGATTTGGAATATATGGAACCGTAAAACTTGGAATATATGGAACCGTGGGAATTTGGAATACATGGAACCATGGGATTTGGAATACATGGAACCGTGGGATTTGGAATACATGGAACCGTGGGATTTGGAATATATGGAACCGTGGGATTTGGAATATATGGAACCGTGGGATTTGGAATACATGGAACCGTGGGATTTGGAATACATGGAACCGTAAAACTTGGAATATATGGAACCGTGGGATTTGGAATATATGGAACCGTGGGATTTGGAATATATGGAACCGTAAAACTTGGAAAATATGGAACAGTAATAATAATAATAATAATATGCCATTTAGCAGACGCTTTTATCCAAAGCGATTTACAGTCATGTGTGCATAAATTTTTTGGTATGGGTGGTCCCGGGGATCGAACCCACTACCTTGGCGTTACAAGCGCCGTGCTCTACCAGCTGAGCTAAACTTGGAATATATGGAACCGTGGGATTTGGAATATATGGAACTGTAAAACTTGGAATATATGGAATCGTGGGATTTGGAATATATGGAACCGTGGGATTTGGAATACATGGAACCGTGGGATTTGGAATACATGGAACCGTGGGATTTGGAATATATGGAACAGTGGGATTTAGAATATATGGAACCGTAAAACTTGGAATATATGGAAACGGGGGATTTGGAATATATGGAACCGTGGGATTTGGAATATATGGAACAGTGGGATTTGGAATATATGGAACCGTGGGATTTGGAATATATGGAACCGTGGGATTTGGAATATATGGAACCGTGGGATTTGGAATACATAGAACCGTGGGATTTGGAATATATGGAACCGTGGGATTTGGAATACATGGAACCGTGGGATTTGGAATACATGGAACCGTGGGATTTGGAATACATGGAAACGTGGGATTTGGAATACATGGAACCGTGGGATTTGGAATACATGGAACCGTAAAACTTGGAATATATGGAACCGTGGGATTTGGAATATATGGAACCGTAAAACTTGGAAAATATGGAACAGTAATAATAATAATAATAATATGCCATTTAGCAGACGCTTTTATCCAAAGCGACTTACAGTCATGTGTGCATAAATTTTTTGGTATGGGTGGTCCCGGGGATCGAACCCACTACCTTGGCGTTACAAGCGCCGTGCTCTACCAGCTGAGCTAAACTTGGAATATATGGAACCGTGGGATTTGGAATATATGGAACTGTAAAACTTGGAATATATGGAATCGTGGGATTTGGAATATATGGAACCGTGGGATTTGGAATACATGGAACCGTGGGATTTGGAATATATGGAACAGTGGGATTTAGAATATATGGAACCGTAAAACTTGGAATATATGGAACCGTGGGATTTGGAATACATGAAACCGTGGGATTTGGAATATATGGAACCGTGGGATTTGGAATATATGGAACAGTGGGATTTGGAATACATGAAACCGTGGGATTTGGAATATATGGAACCGTGGGATTTGGAATATATGGAACAGCGGGATTTGGAATATATGGAACCGTGGGATTTGGAATATATGGAACCGTGGGATTTGGAATACATGAAACCGTGGGATTTGGAATATATGGAACCGTGGGATTTGGAATATATGGAACAGTGGGATTTGGAATATATGGAACCGTGGGATTTGGAATACATGAAACCGTGGGATTTGGAATATATGGAACCGTGGGATTTGGAATATATGGAACAGTGGGATTTGGAATATATGGAACCGTGGGATTTGGAATATATGGAACCGTGGGATTTGGAATACATGAAACCGTGGGATTTGGAATATATGGAACCGTGGGATTTGGAATATATGGAACAGTGGGATTTGGAATATATGGAACCGTGGGATTTGGAATATATGGAACAGTGGGATTTGGAATATATGGAACCGTGGGATTTGGAATATATGGAACCGTGGGATTTGGAATACATGGAACCGTGGGATTTGGAATAAATGGAACCGTGGGATTTGGAATACATGGAACCGTGGGATTTGGAATATATGGAACCGTGGGATTTGGAATATATGGAACCGTGGGATTTGGAATACATGGAACCGTGGGATTTGGAATACATGGAACCGTGGGATTTGGAATACATGGAACCGTGGGATTTGGAATATATGGAACCGTGGGATTTGGAATACATGGAACCGTGGGATTTGGAATACATGGAACCGTGGGATTTGGAATACATGGAACCGTGGGATTTGGAATACATGGAACCGTGGGATTTGGAATATATGGAACCGTGGGATTTGGAATACATGGAACCGTGGGATTTGGAATACATGGAACTGTGGGATTTGGAATATATGGAACCGTGGGATTTGGAATACATGGAACCGTGGGATTTGGAATACATGGAACCGTGGGATTTGGAATATATGGAACCGTGGGATTTGGAATACATGGAACCGTGGGATTTGGAATATATGGAACCGTAAAACTTGGAATATATGGAACCGTGGGAATTGGAATATATGGAACCGTAAAACTTGGAAAATATGGAACAGTAATAATAATATGCCATTTAGCAGACGCTTTTATCCAAAGCGACTTACAGTCATGTGTGCATAAATTTTTTGGTATGGGTGGTCCCGGGGATCGAACCCACTACCTTGGCGTTACAAGCGCCGTGCTCTACCAGCTGAGCTAAACTTGGAATATATGGAACCGTGGGATTTGGAATATATGGAACTGTAAAACTTGGAATATATGGAATCGTGGGATTTGGAATACATGAAACCGTGGGATTTGGAATATATGGAACCGTGGGATTTGGAATATATGGAACAGTGGGATTTGGAATACATGAAACCGTGGGATTTGGAATATATGGAACCGTGGGATTTGGAATATATGGAACAGTGGGATTTGAAATATATGGAACCGTGGGATTTGGAATATATGGAACCGTGGGATTTGGAATACATGAAACCGTGGGATTTGGAATATATGGAACCGTGGGATTTGGAATATATGGAACCGTGGGATTTGGAATATATGGAACCGTGGGATTTGGAATATATGGAACAGTGGGATTTGGAATATATGGAACCGTGGGATTTGGAATATATGGAACCGTGGGATTTGGAATACATGGAACCGTGGGATTTGGAATACATGGAACCGTGGGATTTGGAATACATGGAACCGTGGGATTTGGAATATATGGAACCGTGGGATTTGGAATACATGGAACCGTGGGATTTGGAATACATGGAACCGTGGGATTTGGAATACATGGAACCGTGGGATTTGGAATACATGGAACCGTGGGATTTGGAATATATGGAACCGTGGGATTTGGAATACATGGAACCGTGGGATTTGGAATACATGGAACCGTGGGATTTGGAATATATGGAACCGTGGGATTTGGAATACATGGAACCGTGGGATTTGGAATATATGGAACCGTGGGATTTGGAATATATGGAACCGTGGGATTTGGAATACATGGAACCGTGGGATTTGGAATATATGGAACCGTAAAACTTGGAATATATGGAACCGTGGGAATTTGGAATACATGGAACCGTGGGATTTGGAATACATGGAACCGTGGGATTTGGAATACATGGAACCGTGGGATTTGGAATATATGGAACCGTGGGATTTGGAATATATGGAACCGTGGGATTTGGAATACATGGAACCGTGGGATTTGGAATATATGGAACCGTAAAACTTGGAATATATGGAACCGTGGGAATTTGGAATACATGGAACCGTGGGATTTGGAATACATGGAACCGTGGGATTTGGAATACATGGAACCGTGGGATTTGGAATATATGGAACCGTGGGAATTTGGAATACATGGAACCGTGGGATTTGTAATACATGGAACCGTGGGATTTGGAATACATGGAACCGTGGGATTTGGAATATATGGAACCGTGGGATTTGGAATATATGGAACCGTGGGATTTGGAATACATGGAACCGTGGGATTTGGAATATATGGAACCGTAAAACTTGGAAAATATGGAACAGTAATAATAATAATAATAATATGCCATTTAGCAGACGCTTTTATCCAAAGCGACTTACAGTCATGTGTGCATACATTTTTTGGTATGGGTGGTCCAGGGGATCGAACCCACTACCTTGGCGTTACAAGCGCCGTGCTCTACCAGCTGAGCTAAACTTGGAATATATGGAACCGTGGGATTTGGAATATATGGAACTGTAAAACTTGGAATATATGGAATCGTGGGATTTGGAATATATGGAACCGTGGGATTTGGAATACATGGAACCGTGGGATTTGGAATACATGGAACCGTGGGATTTGGAATATATGGAACAGTGGGATTTAGAATATATGGAACCGTAAAACTTGGAATATATGGAACCGGGGGATTTGGAATATATGGAACCGTGGGATTTGGAATATATGGAACAGTGGGATTTGGAATATATGGAACCGTGGGATTTGGAATATATGGAACCGTGGGATTTGGAATATATGGAACCGTGGGATTTGGAATACATGGAACCGTGGGATTTGGAATATATGGAACCGTGGGATTTGGAATACATGGAACCGTGGGATTTGGAATACATGGAACCGTGGGATTTGGAATACATGGAAACGTGGGATTTGGAATACATGGAACCGTGGGATTTGGAATACATGGAACCGTAAAACTTGGAATATATGGAACCGTGGGATTTGGAATATATGGAACCGTAAAACTTGGAAAATATGGAACAGTAATAATAATAATAATAATATGCCATTTAGCAGACGCTTTTATCCAAAGCGACTTACAGTCATGTGTGCATAAATTTTTTGGTATGGGTGGTCCCGGGGATCGAACCCACTACCTTGGCGTTACAAGCGCCGTGCTCTACCAGCTGAGCTAAACTTGGAATATATGGAACCGTGGGATTTGGAATATATGGAACTGTAAAACTTGGAATATATGGAATCGTGGGATTTGGAATATATGGAACCGTGGGATTTGGAATACATGGAACCGTGGGATTTGGAATATATGGAACAGTGGGATTTAGAATATATGGAACCGTAAAACTTGGAATATATGGAACAGTGGGATTTGGAATACATGAAACCGTGGGATTTGGAATATATGGAACCGTGGGATTTGGAATATATGGAACAGTGGGATTTGGAATATATGGAACCGTGGGATTTGGAATATATGGAACCGTGGGATTTGGAATACATGAAACCGTGGGATTTGGAATATATGGAACCGTGGGATTTGGAATATATGGAACAGTGGGATTTGGAATATATGGAACCGTGGGATTTGGAATATATGGAACAGTGGGATTTGGAATATATGGAACCGTGGGATTTGGAATATATGGAACCGTGGGATTTGGAATACATGGAACCGTGGGATTTGGAATACATGGAACCGTGGGATTTGGAATACATGGAACCGTGGGATTTGGAATATATGGAACCGTGGGATTTGGAATACATGGAACCGTGGGATTTGGAATACATGGAACCGTGGGATTTGGAATACATGGAACCGTGGGATTTGGAATACATGGAACCGTGGGATTTGGAATATATGGAACCGTGGGATTTGGAATACATGGAACCGTGGGATTTGGAATACATGGAACTGTGGGATTTGGAATATATGGAACCGTGGGATTTGGAATACATGGAACCGTGGGATTTGGAATACATGGAACCGTGGGATTTGGAATATATGGAACCGTGGGATTTGGAATACATGGAACCGTGGGATTTGGAATATATGGAACCGTAAAACTTGGAATATATGGAACCGTGGGAATTGGAATATATGGAACCGTAAAACTTGGAAAATATGGAACAGTAATAATAATATGCCATTTAGCAGACGCTTTTATCCAAAGCGACTTACAGTCATGTGTGCATAAATTTTTTGGTATGGGTGGTCCCGGGGATCGAACCCACTACCTTGGCGTTACAAGCGCCGTGCTCTACCAGCTGAGCTAAACTTGGAATATATGGAACCGTGGGATTTGGAATATATGGAACTGTAAAACTTGGAATATATGGAATCGTGGGATTTGGAATACATGAAACCGTGGGATTTGGAATATATGGAACCGTGGGATTTGGAATATATGGAACAGTGGGATTTGGAATACATGAAACCGTGGGATTTGGAATATATGGAACCGTGGGATTTGGAATATATGGAACAGTGGGATTTGAAATATATGGAACCGTGGGATTTGGAATATATGGAACCGTGGGATTTGGAATACATGAAACCGTGGGATTTGGAATATATGGAACCGTGGGATTTGGAATATATGGAACCGTGGGATTTGGAATATATGGAACCGTGGGATTTGGAATATATGGAACAGTGGGATTTGGAATATATGGAACCGTGGGATTTGGAATATATGGAACCGTGGGATTTGGAATACATGGAACCGTGGGATTTGGAATACATGGAACCGTGGGATTTGGAATACATGGAACCGTGGGATTTGGAATATATGGAACCGTGGGATTTGGAATACATGGAACCGTGGGATTTGGAATACATGGAACCGTGGGATTTGGAATACATGGAACCGTGGGATTTGGAATACATGGAACCGTGGGATTTGGAATATATGGAACCGTGGGATTTGGAATACATGGAACCGTGGGATTTGGAATACATGGAACCGTGGGATTTGGAATATATGGAACCGTGGGATTTGGAATACATGGAACCGTGGGATTTGGAATATATGGAACCGTGGGATTTGGAATATATGGAACCGTGGGATTTGGAATACATGGAACCGTGGGATTTGGAATATATGGAACCGTAAAACTTGGAATATATGGAACCGTGGGAATTTGGAATACATGGAACCGTGGGATTTGGAATACATGGAACCGTGGGATTTGGAATACATGGAACCGTGGGATTTGGAATATATGGAACCGTGGGATTTGGAATATATGGAACCGTGGGATTTGGAATACATGGAACCGTGGGATTTGGAATATATGGAACCGTAAAACTTGGAATATATGGAACCGTGGGAATTTGGAATACATGGAACCGTGGGATTTGGAATACATGGAACCGTGGGATTTGGAATACATGGAACCGTGGGATTTGGAATATATGGAACCGTGGGAATTTGGAATACATGGAACCGTGGGATTTGTAATACA
The DNA here is from genome assembly GCF_964263955.1 of Coregonus lavaretus. Classification (NCBI taxonomy): domain Eukaryota; kingdom Metazoa; phylum Chordata; class Actinopteri; order Salmoniformes; family Salmonidae; genus Coregonus; species Coregonus lavaretus. The sequence continues at coordinate 74,010 of NW_028161420.1, forward strand.
TGGAACCGTGGGATTTGGAATACATGGAACCGTGGGATTTGGAATATATGGAACCGTGGGATTTGGAATATATGGAACCGTGGGATTTGGAATACATGGAACCGTGGGATTTGGAATATATGGAACCGTAAAACTTGGAAAATATGGAACAGTAATAATAATAATAATAATATGCCATTTAGCAGACGCTTTTATCCAAAGCGACTTACAGTCATGTGTGCATACATTTTTTGGTATGGGTGGTCCCGGGGATCGAACCCACTACCTTGGCGTTACAAGCGCCGTGCTCTACCAGCTGAGCTAAACTTGGAATATATGGAACCGTGGGATTTGGAATATATGGAACTGTAAAACTTGGAATATATGGAATCGTGGGATTTGGAATATATGGAACCGTGGGATTTGGAATACATGGAACCGTGGGATTTGGAATACATGGAACCGTGGGAATTGGAATATATGGAACAGTGGGATTTAGAATATATGGAACCGTAAAACTTGGAATATATGGAACCGGGGGATTTGGAATATATGGAACCGTGGGATTTGGAATATATGGAACAGTGGGATTTGGAATATATGGAACCGTGGGATTTGGAATATATGGAACCGTGGGATTTGGAATATATGGAACCGTGGGATTTGGAATACATGGAACCGTGGGATTTGGAATATATGGAACCGTGGGATTTGGAATACATGGAACCGTGGGATTTGGAATACATGGAACCGTGGGATTTGGAATACATGGAAACGTGGGATTTGGAATACATGGAACCGTGGGATTTGGAATACATGGAACCGTAAAACTTGGAATATATGGAACCGTGGGATTTGGAATATATGGAACCGTAAAACTTGGAAAATATGGAACAGTAATAATAATAATAATAATATGCCATTTAGCAGACGCTTTTATCCAAAGCGACTTACAGTCATGTGTGCATAAATTTTTTGGTATGGGTGGTCCCGGGGATCGAACCCACTACCTTGGCGTTACAAGCGCCGTGCTCTACCAGCTGAGCTAAACTTGGAATATATGGAACCGTGGGATTTGGAATATATGGAACTGTAAAACTTGGAATATATGGAATCGTGGGATTTGGAATATATGGAACCGTGGGATTTGGAATACATGGAACCGTGGGATTTGGAATATATGGAACAGTGGGATTTAGAATATATGGAACCGTAAAACTTGGAATATATGGAACCGTGGGATTTGGAATACATGAAACCGTGGGATTTGGAATATATGGAACCGTGGGATTTGGAATATATGGAACAGTGGGATTTGGAATACATGAAACCGTGGGATTTGGAATATATGGAACCATGGGATTTGGAATATATGGAACAGCGGGATTTGGAATATATGGAACCGTGGGATTTGGAATATATGGAACCGTGGGATTTGGAATACATGAAACCGTGGGATTTGGAATATATGGAACCGTGGGATTTGGAATATATGGAACAGTGGGATTTGGAATATATGGAACCGTGGGATTTGGAATACATGAAACCGTGGGATTTGGAATATATGGAACCGTGGGATTTGGAATATATGGAACAGTGGGATTTGGAATATATGGAACCGTGGGATTTGGAATATATGGAACCGTGGGATTTGGAATACATGAAACCGTGGGATTTGGAATATATGGAACCGTGGGATTTGGAATATATGGAACAGTGGGATTTGGAATATATGGAACCGTGGGATTTGGAATATATGGAACAGTGGGATTTGGAATATATGGAACCGTGGGATTTGGAATATATGGAACCGTGGGATTTGGAATACATGGAACCGTGGGATTTGGAATAAATGGAACCGTGGGATTTGGAATACATGGAACCGTGGGATTTGGAATACATGGAACCGTGGGATTTGGAATACATGGAACCGTGGGATTTGGAATACATGGAACCGTGGGATTTGGAATACATGGAACCGTGGGATTTGGAATACATGGAACCGTGGGATTTGGAATATATGGAACCGTGGGATTTGGAATACATGGAACCGTGGGATTTGGAATACATGGAACCGTGGGATTTGGAATATATGGAACCGTGGGATTTGGAATACATGGAACCGTGGGATTTGGAATATATGGAACCGTGGGATTTGGAATATATGGAACCGTGGGATTTGGAATACATGGAACCGTGGGATTTGGAATATATGGAACCGTAAAACTTGGAATATATGGAACCGTGGGAATTTGGAATACATGGAACCGTGGGATTTGGAATACATGGAACCGTGGGATTTGGAATACATGGAACCGTGGGATTTGGAATATATGGAACCGTGGGATTTGGAATATATGGAACCGTGGGATTTGGAATACATGGAACCGTGGGATTTGGAATATATGGAACCGTAAAACTTGGAATATATGGAACCGTGGGAATTTGGAATACATGGAACCGTGGGATTTGGAATACATGGAACCGTGGGATTTGGAATACATGGAACCGTGGGATTTGGAATATATGGAACCGTGGGAATTTGGAATACATGGAACCGTGGGATTTGTAATACATGGAACCGTGGGATTTGGAATACATGGAACCGTGGGATTTGGAATACATGGAACCGTGGGATTTGGAATATATGGAACCGTGGGATTTGGAATACATGGAACCGTGGGATTTGGAATACATGTAACCGTAAAACTTGGAATATATGGAACCGTGGGATTTGGAATATATGGAACCGTGGGTTTTGGAATATATGGAACCGTGGGATTTGGAATATATGGAACCGTGGGATTTGGAATACATGGAACCGTGGGATTTGGAATACATGGAACCGTAAAACTTGGAATATATGGAACCGTGGGATTTGGAATATATGGAACCGTGGGATTTGGAATATATGGAACCGTAAAACTTGGAAAATATGGAACAGTAATAATAATAATAATAATATGCCATTTAGCAGACGCTTTTATCCAAAGCGACTTACAGTCATGTGTGCATAAATTTTTTGGTATGGGTGGTCCCGGGGATCGAACCCACTACCTTGGCGTTACAAGCGCCGTGCTCTACCTGCTGAGCTAAACTTGGAATATATGGAACCGTGGGATTTGGAATATATGGAACTGTAAAACTTGGAATATATGGAATCGTGGGATTTGGAATATATGGAACCGTGGGATTTGGAATACATGGAACCGTGGGATTTGGAATACATGGAACCGTGGGATTTGGAATATATGGAACAGTGGGATTTAGAATATATGGAACCGTAAAACTTGGAATATATGGAACCGTGGGATTTGGAATATATGGAACCGTGGGATTTGGAATATATGGAACAGTGGGATTTGGAATATATGGAACCGTGGGATTTGGAATATATGGAACCGTGGGATTTGGAATACATGGAACCGTGGGATTTGGAATACATGGAACCGTGGGATTTGGAATACATGGAAACGTGGGATTTGGAATACATGGAACCGTGGGATTTGGAATACATGGAACCGTAAAACTTGGAATATATGGAACCGTGGGATTTGGAATATATGGAACCGTAAAACTTGGAAAATATGGAACAGTAATAATAATAATAATAATATGCCATTTAGCAGACGCTTTTATCCAAAGCGACTTACAGTCATGTGTGCATAAATTTTTTGGTATGGGTGGTCCCGGGGATCAAACCCACTACCTTGGCGTTACAAGCGCCGTGCTCTACCAGCTGAGCTAAACTTGGAATATATGGAACCGTGGGATTTGGAATATATGGAACTGTAAAACTTGGAATATATGGAATCGTGGGATTTGGAATATATGGAACCGTGGGATTTGGAATACATGGAACCGTGGGATTTGGAATATATGGAACAGTGGGATTTAGAATATATGGAACCGTAAAACTTGGAATATATGGAACCGTGGGATTTGGAATACATGAAACCGTGGGATTTGGAATATATGGAACCGTGGGATTTGGAATATATGGAACAGTGGGATTTGGAATACATGAAACCGTGGGATTTGGAATATATGGAACCGTGGGATTTGGAATATATGGAACAGTGGGATTTGGAATATATGGAACCGTGGGATTTGGAATATATGGAACCGTGGGATTTGGAATACATGAAACCGTGGGATTTGGAATATATGGAACCGTGGGATTTGGAATATATGGAACAGTGGGATTTGGAATATATGGAACCGTGGGATTTGGAATATATGGAACAGTGGGATTTGGAATATATGGAACCGTGGGATTTGGAATATATGGAACCGTGGGATTTGGAATACATGGAACCGTGGGATTTGGAATACATGGAACCGTGGGATTTGGAATACATGGAACCGTGGGATTTGGAATATATGGAACCGTGGGATTTGGAATACATGGAACCGTGGGATTTGGAATACATGGAACCGTGGGATTTGGAATACATGGAACCGTGGGATTTGGAATACATGGAACCGTGGGATTTGGAATATATGGAACCGTGGGATTTGGAATACATGGAACCGTGGGATTTGGAATACATGGAACTGTGGGATTTGGAATATATGGAACCGTGGGATTTGGAATACATGGAACCGTGGGATTTGGAATACATGGAACCGTGGGATTTGGAATATATGGAACCGTGGGATTTGGAATACATGGAACCGTGGGATTTGGAATATATGGAACCGTAAAACTTGGAATATATGGAACCGTGGGAATTGGAATATATGGAACCGTAAAACTTGGAAAATATGGAACAGTAATAATAATATGCCATTTAGCAGACGCTTTTATCCAAAGCGACTTACAGTCATGTGTGCATAAATTTTTTGGTATGGGTGGTCCCGGGGATCGAACCCACTACCTTGGCGTTACAAGCGCCGTGCTCTACCAGCTGAGCTAAACTTGGAATATATGGAACCGTGGGATTTGGAATATATGGAACTGTAAAACTTGGAATATATGGAATCGTGGGATTTGGAATACATGAAACCGTGGGATTTGGAATATATGGAACCGTGGGATTTGGAATATATGGAACAGTGGGATTTGGAATACATGAAACCGTGGGATTTGGAATATATGGAACCGTGGGATTTGGAATATATGGAACAGTGGGATTTGAAATATATGGAACCGTGGGATTTGGAATATATGGAACCGTGGGATTTGGAATACATGAAACCGTGGGATTTGGAATATATGGAACCGTGGGATTTGGAATATATGGAACCGTGGGATTTGGAATATATGGAACCGTGGGATTTGGAATATATGGAACAGTGGGATTTGGAATATATGGAACCGTGGGATTTGGAATATATGGAACCGTGGGATTTGGAATACATGGAACCGTGGGATTTGGAATACATGGAACCGTGGGATTTGGAATACATGGAACCGTGGGATTTGGAATATATGGAACCGTGGGATTTGGAATACATGGAACCGTGGGATTTGGAATACATGGAACCGTGGGATTTGGAATACATGGAACCGTGGGATTTGGAATACATGGAACCGTGGGATTTGGAATATATGGAACCGTGGGATTTGGAATACATGGAACCGTGGGATTTGGAATACATGGAACCGTGGGATTTGGAATATATGGAACCGTGGGATTTGGAATACATGGAACCGTGGGATTTGGAATATATGGAACCGTGGGATTTGGAATATATGGAACCGTGGGATTTGGAATACATGGAACCGTGGGATTTGGAATATATGGAACCGTAAAACTTGGAATATATGGAACCGTGGGAATTTGGAATACATGGAACCGTGGGATTTGGAATACATGGAACCGTGGGATTTGGAATACATGGAACCGTGGGATTTGGAATATATGGAACCGTGGGATTTGGAATATATGGAACCGTGGGATTTGGAATACATGGAACCGTGGGATTTGGAATATATGGAACCGTAAAACTTGGAATATATGGAACCGTGGGAATTTGGAATACATGGAACCGTGGGATTTGGAATACATGGAACCGTGGGATTTGGAATACATGGAACCGTGGGATTTGGAATATATGGAACCGTGGGAATTTGGAATACATGGAACCGTGGGATTTGTAATACATGGAACCGTGGGATTTGGAATACATGGAACCGTGGGATTTGGAATATATGGAACCGTGGGATTTGGAATATATGGAACCGTGGGATTTGGAATACATGGAACCGTGGGATTTGGAATATATGGAACCGTAAAACTTGGAAAATATGGAACAGTAATAATAATAATAATAATATGCCATTTAGCAGACGCTTTTATCCAAAGCGACTTACAGTCATGTGTGCATACATTTTTTGGTATGGGTGGTCCCGGGGATCGAACCCACTACCTTGGCGTTACAAGCGCCGTGCTCTACCAGCTGAGCTAAACTTGGAATATATGGAACCGTGGGATTTGGAATATATGGAACTGTAAAACTTGGAATATATGGAATCGTGGGATTTGGAATATATGGAACCGTGGGATTTGGAATACATGGAACCGTGGGATTTGGAATACATGGAACCGTGGGATTTGGAATATATGGAACAGTGGGATTTAGAATATATGGAACCGTAAAACTTGGAATATATGGAACCGTGGGATTTGGAATATATGGAACCGTGGGATTTGGAATATATGGAACAGTGGGATTTGGAATATATGGAACCGTGGGATTTGGAATATATGGAACCGTGGGATTTGGAATATATGGAACCGTGGGATTTGGAATACATGGAACCGTGGGATTTGGAATATATGGAACCGTGGGATTTGGAATACATGGAACCGTGGGATTTGGAATACATGGAACCGTGGGATTTGGAATACATGGAAACGTGGGATTTGGAATACATGGAACCGTGGGATTTGGAATACATGGAACCGTAAAACTTGGAATATATGGAACCGTGGGATTTGGAATATATGGAACCGTAAAACTTGGAAAATATGGAACAGTAATAATAATAATAATAATATGCCATTTAGCAGACGCTTTTATCCAAAGCGACTTACAGTCATGTGTGCATAAATTTTTTGGTATGGGTGGTCCCGGGGATCGAACCCACTACCTTGGCGTTACAAGCGCCGTGCTCTACCAGCTGAGCTAAACTTGGAATATATGGAACCGTGGGATTTGGAATATATGGAACTGTAAAACTTGGAATATATGGAATCGTGGGATTTGGAATATATGGAACCGTGGGATTTGGAATACATGGAACCGTGGGATTTGGAATATATGGAACAGTGGGATTTAGAATATATGGAACCGTAAAACTTGGAATATATGGAACCGTGGGATTTGGAATACATGAAACCGTGGGATTTGGAATATATGGAACCGTGGGATTTGGAATATATGGAACAGTGGGATTTGGAATACATGAAACCGTGGGATTTGGAATATATGGAACCGTGGGATTTGGAATATATGGAACAGTGGGATTTGGAATATATGGAACCGTGGGATTTGGAATATATGGAACCGTGGGATTTGGAATACATGAAACCGTGGGATTTGGAATATATGGAACCGTGGGATTTGGAATATATGGAACAGTGGGATTTGGAATATATGGAACCGTGGGATTTGGAATATATGGAACAGTGGGATTTGGAATATATGGAACCGTGGGATTTGGAATATATGGAACCGTGGGATTTGGAATACATGGAACCGTGGGATTTGGAATACATGGAACCGTGGGATTTGGAATACATGGAACCGTGGGATTTGGAATATATGGAACCGTGGGATTTGGAATACATGGAACCGTGGGATTTGGAATACATGGAACCGTGGGATTTGGAATACATGGAACCGTGGGATTTGGAATACATGGAACCATGGGATTTGGAATATATGGAACCGTGGGATTTGGAATACATGGAACCGTGGGATTTGGAATACATGGAACCGTGGGATTTGGAATATATGGAACCGTGGGATTTGGAATACATGGAACCGTGGGATTTGGAATACATGGAACCGTGGGATTTGGAATATATGGAACCGTGGGATTTGGAATACATGGAACCGTGGGATTTGGAATACATGGAACCGTGGGATTTGGAATACATGGAACCGTGGGATTTGGAATATATGGAACCCTGGAGCTGGTGGAATGTTACCTTTCTTCTCCAGTCCAAACTGCTCTTCTTTCCTTTCAGGGAGCTGGACTCCTGCCCTCACCAGAGCCTGACCACACACACACACACACACACACACACACACACACACACCCACACACACACACACACACTTAGAGCAGAGCCTGATGAAACACATCATCTGTTAGAGGCAACTAGTGAGGTTCAATACAGGATATTAAGAGTGACAGACCTCTTGACTGGCTTTTTTCCAGTCCAGTTTACACAGCAGAACTACCAAGAATAAGGACTGGATTAACACACAGGTGAACAGGCCTGTCCACAAGCCTGAGAGAGAGAAGAGGCAATCTGTAATCAATCACTAGTGCTGTTACATTAAAACATGGTTTGTCAAAGCTGGGACCAAGAGACTGAAAAACAGCTTCTATCTCAAGGCCATCAGACTGTTAAATAGCCATCACTAGCACATTAGAGGCTGCTGCTGCCTATTGAAATCACTGGCCACTTTAAGAAATGGAACACTAGTCACTTTAATAATGTTTACATATCTTGCACTACTCATTTCATATGTATATACTGCATTCTATTCTCTAATATTCTTCTTTATCTTAGTCCATGCCGCTCTGTCATTGCTTGTCCATATGTATATATTCTTAAATTCCATTCCTTACTTTTTTGTGTGTATTGGGTATATGTTGTGAAATTGTTAGATACTACTGCACTGTCGGAGCTAGAAGCACAAGCATTTCGCTACACCCGCTATAACATCTGCTAAACACGTGTATGTGACAAATAAAATGTGATTTGATTTAGTGCACACCGCCACTGAACCAGGTGCTTAGAGAGGCCTATTTACACCTTGTATTAAAGGGGCAATCTGCGATTGCTACATCAATTTTTGGACTTAAATTAATGATATACCCCCATTGATTCTTAAAAAATATAAATTATAAATAAATGCCTCATGAGCTTAGTTAAACTGCTGTTCCCACATCAGAACCCAAATGACTGGAGAAGCTTGTTTTACTCCAATGTTAGTTAATAGTGCAATTGTAAACAAACACTGTATAGCCTCAAAACGATTATAGGTTAAAACTATCATTTTGATCTGATTGGTGGTCAGTCCATGCATCCATAGCTCTGTCTATGAATTTGAGAGTGGTTACATTTCTTCAGCCCCATTTCTCAGCTGTTTACCAAAACAGTAACGGGGTGGCATCTTTGTGGTTGTTTGAAGTGCAGATTGCCCATTTAACATGTTATCTCTCCCCTACTCACCTGTGATATATTACCATGTCGTTATCTCTCCCCTACTCACCTGTGATATATTACCATGGCGTTATCTCTCCCCTACTCACCTATGATATATTACCATGGCGTTATCTCTCCCCTACTCACCTGTGATATATTACCATGGCGTTATCTCTCCCCTATCTCACCTGTGATATATTACCATGTCGTTATCTCTCCCCTACTCACCTGTGATATATTACCATGGCGTTATCTCTCCCCTACTCACCTGTGATATATTACCATGTCGTTATCGCTCCCCTACTCACCTGTGATATATTACCATGGCGTTATCTCTCCCCTACTCACCTGTGATATATTACCATGTCGTTATCTCTCCCCTACTCACCTGTGATATATTACCATGGCGTTATCTCTCCCCTACTCACCTGTGATATATTACCATGGCGTTATCTCTCCCCTACTCACCTGTGATATATTACCATGTCGTTATCTCTCCCCTACTCACCTGTGATATATTACCATGGCGTTATCTCTCCCCTACTCACCTGTGATATATTACCATGTCGTTATCTCTCCCCTACTCACCTGTGATATATTACCATGGCGTTATCTCTCCCCTACTCACCTGTGATATATTACCATGGCGTTATCTCTCCCCTACTCACCTGTGATATATTACCATGGCGTTATCTCTCCCCTACTCACCTGTGATATATTACCATGGCGTTATCTCTCCCCTACTCACCTGTGATATATTACCATGGCGTTATCTCTCCCCTACTCACCTGTGATATATTACCATGTCGTTATCTCTCCCCTACTCACCTGTGATATATTACCATGGCGTTATCTCTCCCCTACTCACCTGTGATATATTACCATGTCGTTATCTCTCCCCTACTCACCTGTGATATATTACCATGTCGTTATCTCTCCCCTACTCACCTGTGATATATTACCATGGCGTTATCTCTCCCCTACTCACCTGTGATATATTCCCATGGCGTTATCTCTCCCCTACTCACCTATGATGCCCATCTTGTTAGGGAACATGAGCGAGACTCCAATGGGTAAGCCTATGAAGTAGTACCCCACCAGGTAACTCAACGCTCCAATCATCTGCTTTCCTGCTCCCCGCACGATACCGCCCATCACAGCCTGTCATGACACACACACAAACACACATTACTGACTCTATACACACACACACACACACACATTACTGGCCGCACGCACGCACACACACACACACAAATTACTGACAATACACAAACACAGATACACACACTACTAAAGGAAAACCAGCCACGTCGGCGACACCGACGTCTTGCTCCCGGACAAGCTAAACACCTTCTTCGCCCGCTTTGAGGAAAACACAGTGCCACCGACTCAGCCCACTACCAAGGACTGTGCACTCTCCTTCTCCGTGGCCGACGTGAGTAAGACATTTAAGCGTGTTAACCCTCGCAAGGCTGCCGACCCAGATGGCATCCCTAGCCGCATCCTCAGAGCATGCTCAGACCAGCTGGCTGGAGTGTTCATGGACATATTCAATCTCTCCCTTTCCCAGTCTGCTGTCCCCACTTGCTTCAAGATGGCCACCATTGTTCCTGTGCCCAAGAAAGCAAAGGTAACTGAACTAAATGACTATCGCCCCGTAGCACTCACTTCTGTCATCATGAAGTGCTTTGAGAGGCTAGTTAAGGATCATATCACCTCTACCTTACCTGACACCCTAGACCCACTTCAATTTGCTTACCGCCCCAATAGATCCACAGACAATGCAATCACCATCACACTGCCCTATCCCATCTGGACAAGAGGAATACCTATGTAAGAATGCTGTTCATTGACTATAGCTCAGCATTCAACACCATAGAACCCTCCAAGCTCATCATTAAGCTTGGGGCCCTGGGTCTGAACCCCGCCCTGTGCAACTGGCTCCTGGACTTTCTGACGGGCCGCCCCCAGGTGGTGAAGGTAGGAAACAATCAATCAATCAAATTGTATTTATAAAGCCCTTTTTACATCAGCAGATGTCACAAAGTGCTATACAGAAACCCAGCCTAAAACCCCAAAAAGCAAGCAATGCAGATGTAGAAGCACAGTGTCTAGGAAAAACTCCCTAGAAAGGCAGAAACCTAGGAAGAAACCTAGAGAGGAACCAGGCTCTGAGGGGTGGCCAGTCCTCTTCTGGCTGTGCCGGGTGGAGATTATAACAGTACATGGCCATTAAGACCAAATTCTTCTCCAAGATGTTCAAACGTTCATAGATGACCAGCAGGGTCAAATAATAATCACAGTGGTTGTAGAAGTTGCAACAGGTCAGTACATCAGGAGTAAATGTCACTTGGTTTTTCAAGCCAGGCATTTAGAGGTTGAAATAGCAGGTGCGGTAGAGAGAGAGAGTTGAAAACAGCAGGTCTGGGACAAGGTAGCACATCCGGTGAACAGGTCAGGGTTCCATAGCTTCAGGCAGAAGAGTGGAAACTGGAGCAGCAGCACGACCAGGTGGACTGGGGACAGCAAGGAGTCATCAGGCCAGGTAGTCCTGAGGCATGGTCCTAGGGCTCAGGTCCTCCAGGATGGGAAGGAGAGAGGACCTGAACACCTCCACTTCGCTGATCCTCAACACTGGGGCCCCACAAGGGTGCGTGCTCTGCACACTCCTGTACTCCCTGTTCACCCATGACTGCGTGGCCAAGCACGCCTCCAACTCAATCATCAAGTTTGCAGACGACACAACAGTAGTAGGCTTGATTACCAACAATGACGAGACAGCATAAAGGGAGGAGGTGAGGGCTCTGGGAGTGTGGTGCCAGGAAAATAACCTCTCACTCAACGTCAACTGATATGATGTTTTTATAGTGTAATGATGTCATGTCATAGTATCGTGGGGAACAGGTTAGAGTTACTAGATAAGTGGTGAGGAGACAGAAAGTCTACATTCCATTATGTCAAGGTAGATTAGTGATGTTTAGGATAGCATGATTGATGTTTAGGATAGCATGATTGATGGACAGGATACTGACTTGGGGTAAAGAGTGATGAACATCAAAGACAGGGAGTGCCCATGGAGACTTACCAGATGTATGCCAGGAAGAGGGTAACAGAAGGTATATAAGGTAGAGTGTCTTCTTTGTTCAAGTTAGTTCGTAACATCAAGGGCAAAGCTCTGGTCATTGTTGTAACGAACCCGGTACCGATCATTAAACATTTGCATTAACTGTCTACAAAGTGTCTAAGTATATCCTTGCATCCTTGATTCTTTGATACTCGAGAAACTCATCATAACATCAACAAAACAAAGGAGATGATCGTGGACTTCAGGAAACAGCAGAGGGTGCACCACCCTATCCACATCGACGGGACCGCAGTGGAGAAGGTGGAAAGCTTCAAGTTCCTTGGCGTACACATCACTGACAATCTGAACTGGTCCAGACAGTGTGGTGAAGAAGGCACAACAGAGCGAATACATTTTTCTAGAAATGTGGCTTGGCACCTAAAACCCTCACAAACTTTTACGATGCACAATTGAGAGCATCCTGTCGGGCTGTATCACCGCCTGGTATGGCAACTGCACCGCCCGCAACCGCAGGGCTCTCCAGAGGGTGGTGCGGTCTGCCCAACGCATTATCGGGGGCAAACTACCCGCCCTCCAGGATACCTACAGCACCCGATGTCACAGGAAGGCCAAAAAGATCATCAAGGACATCAACCACCCAAGCCACTGCCTGTTCACCCCGCTATCATCCAGAAGGCGAGGTCAGTACAGGTGCATCAAAGCTGGGACCGAGAGACTGAAAAACTGCTTCTATCTCAAGGCCATCAGACTGTTAAATAGCCATCACTAGCACATTAGAGGCTGCTGCTGCCTATTGAAATCACTGGCCACTTTAAGAAATGGAACACTAGTCACTTTAATAATGTTTACATATCTTGCATTACTCATCTCATATGTATATACTGTATTCTATAGAATTCTACTGTATCTTAGTCCATGCCGCTCTGTCATTGCTCGTCCATATATGTATATATTCTTAAATTCATTCCTTAATTAGATTTGTGTGTATTGGGTATATGTTGTGAAATTGTTAGACATTACTTGTTAGATATT
>NW_028161420.1:90000-112500 GCF_964263955.1 Coregonus lavaretus
TGTGGTCAAAGGAATTGTCCGTACAGCTCCGAGACAGAATTGTGTCGAGGCACAGATCTGGGGAAAGGTAACAAGAAATATCTGCAGCATTGAAGGTTCCCAAGAACACAGTGGCCTCCATCATTCTTAAATGGTAGATGTTTGGAACCACAAATACTTTTCCTAGAATTTGCCGCCCGGCCAAACTGAGCAATCAGGGGAGAAGGGCCTTGGTCAGGGAGGTGACCAAGAACCCGATGGTCACTCTGACAGAGCTCTAGAGTTCCTCTGTGGAGATGGGAGAAACTTCCAGAAGGACAACCATCTCTGCAGCACTCCACCAATCAGGCCTTTATGGTAGAGTGACCAGACGGAAGCCACTCCTCAGTAAAAAGGCACATGACAGCCCGCTTGGAGTTTGCCAAAAGGCACCTAACGACTCTCAGACCATGAGAAACAAGATTCTCTGGTCTGATGAAACCAAGATTGAACTCTTTGGCCTGAATGCCAAGCGTCACGACTGGAGGAAACCTGGCACCATCCCTACGGTGAAGCATGGTGGTGGCAGCATCATCCTGTGGGGATGTTTTTCAGTGGCAGGGTCTGGGAGACTAGTACAGAGATATCCTTGATGAAACCTTCTCAGGACCTCAGGCTGGGGCGAAGGTTCACCTAACAACAGGACAATGTCCCTAAGCACACAGCCAAGACAATGTAGGAGTGGCTTCGGGACTAGTCTCTGAATGTCCTTGAGTGGCCCAGCCACTCCCCAAATACAGGTATGCCAAGCTTGTAGCATCATACCCAAGAAGACTCAAGGCTGTAATCGCTGCCAAAAGTGCTTCAACAAAGTACTGAGTAAAGGGTCTGAATTCTTATGTAAATCTGATATCAGTTTCCTATTCTTTATAAATTTGCAAACATTTCTAAAAACCTGTTCTTGCTTTGCATTATGGGGTATTGTGTGTAGAGTGATGAGGGAAATAAACGATTTAATCAATTTCAGAATAAGGCTGTAACGTAACAAAATGTGGAAAATGTCAAGGGGTCTGAATACTTTCCGTATGCACTGTATACTCCCAACAATTTAATGGGTAAACCTAACCGGGTTTAACGGGTAAACCTAACCGGGTTTAAACGGGTAAACCTAACCGGGTTTAAACGGGTAAACCTAACCGGGTTTAACGGGTAAACCTAACCGGGTTTAACGGGTAAACCTAACCGGGTTTAACGGGTAAACCTAACCGGGTTTAACGGGTAAACCTAACCGGGTTTAATGGGTAAACCTAACCGGGTTTAACGGGTAAACCTAACCAACGTTTCTGCATGCAACTCCTGTTTTTTACCAGAAAACAATAATTCATATTATGGCAACTATAGGAAAGACCATCTACACTGAGTTTACAAACCAGGTCAGTCTATGTCATGGAAAGACCAGGTGTTCCTAATTTTTGTAAACTCAGTGTAGATGGTCTTTCCTATAGTTGCCATAATATGTGTAAGTGTTCTTACTGACACCTCAGTTACAGTTAAGAGTCTCTGGTACGAAAAGATTTGGCATGGGTCCTCAGATCCTCAAAAAATTCTACAGCTGCACCATCGAGAGCATCCTGACTGGTTGCATCACCGCCTGGTATGGCAACTGCTTGGCCTCTGACCGCAAGGCACTACAGAGGGTAGTGCTTACGGCCCAGTACATCACAGGGGCAAAGCTCCCTGCCATCCAGGACCTCTATACCAGGCGGTGTCAGAGGAAGGCCCTCAAAATTGTCAAAGACTCCAGTCACCCTAGTCATAGACTGTTCTCTCTGCTACCGCACGGCAAGCGGTACCGGAGTGCCAAGTCTAGGTCCAAAAGACTTCTCAACAGCTTCTACCCCCAAGCCATAAGACTCCTGAACAGCTAATCATGGCTACCCGGACTATTTGCACTGCCCCCCCACCCCATACTTTTTACGCTGCTGCTACTCTGTTAAGTATTTATGCATAGTCACTTTAACTCTACCCACATGTACATATTACCTCAACTACCTCAACTAGCCGGTGCCCCCGCACATTGACTATGCAACGGTACCCCCCTGTATATATAGCCTCCCTACTGTCACTTTATTCTATTGTATATATAGCCTCCCTACTGTCACTTTATTTTTACTTCTGCTCTTTTTTTCTCAACACTTTTTTGTTGTTGTTTTATTCTTACTTTTTTGTTTAAAATAAATGCACTGTTGGTTAAGGGCTGTAAGTAAGCATTTCACTGTAATGTCTGCACCTGTTGTATTCGGCGCATGTGACCAATAAAATTTGATTTGATTTGATTTGATTTGAAACGTATCTCAAGGCCAAGCTAGGTATCAGCTTGTCTGTCTTAACCTAGCTGCTGATACGGTTAGCCTCGCTAACAGTGGTTGGTTAGTTAGCAACTCGTACTTGTTAGCCTCAGGGCTCTAAATTGCGACCATTTTGGTCACATGTGCTCCTTGATATTTTGCTGTGCGACCTGGAATTTTTATATGGGTGCACCAGTGCATAGAAAATAATAATTGCCCAGATAATTGTTGTATAATAACGCTTGGCTGTACCGTTGTTTCCAGAGAGCTTACACCATTACTACAGTGAAAACTGCTTGTTTCTAACCCAAACAGTTAAAAGATCATAGCCCATTTTAGAGCCCTGGTTAGCCTCACTAGTAGCTGGTTGCTGGTACGTACGTGTACAAATGGAGGCAACCTTCCCAGACAGCTTGGCCTGTTCTGTGTTCCCTGCTCCCAGAGCGTTGCCCACCCTCACACTAGCTGCTACTGAGAAACCAAGGGGGAACTGAGAGAGGAAGATATGGAGAGAAGAGAGAGAGACAGAGAGAGAGAGAGGAGGGAGAGACAGAGATATGGAGAGAAGAGAGAGAGACAGAGAGAGAGAGGGGAGAGGGAGAGAGGAGAGAGATGTGAGCTAGAAAACTAAGCAATATACAGTTGAAGTCGAAAGTTTACATACACTTAGGTTGGAGTCATTAAAACTTGTTTTTCAACCACTCCACAAATTTCTTGTTAACAAACTATAGTTTTGGCAAGTCGGTTAGGACATCTACTTTGTGCATGACACAAGTAATTTTTCCAACAATTGTTTACAGACAGATTATTTCACTTATAATTCACTGTATCACAATTCCAGTAGGTCAGAAGTTTACATACACTAAGTTGTCTGTGCCTTTAAACAGCTTGGAAAATTCCAGAAAATGATGTCATGGCTTTAGACGCTTCTGATAGGCTAATTGACATAATTTGAGTCAATTGGAGGTGTACCTGTGGATGTATTTCAAGGCCTACCTTCAAACTCAGTGCCTCTTTGCTTGACAACATGGGAAAATCAAAAGAAATCAGCCAAGACCTCAGAAAAGAAATTGTACACCTCCACAAGTCTGGTTCATCCTTGGGAGAAATTTCCAAACGCCTGAAGGTACCACGTTCATCTGTACAAACAATAGTACGCAAGTATAAACACCATGGGACCACGCAGCCGTCATACCGCTCAGGAGGGAGACGCGTTCTGTCTCCTAGAGATGAATGTACTTTGGTGCGAAAAGTGCAAATCAATCCCAGAACAACAGCAAAGGACCTTGTGAAGATGCTGGAGGAAAAAGGTACAAAAGTATCTATATCCACAGTAAAACGAGTCCTATATCGACATAACCTGAAAGGCCGCTCAGCAAGGAAGAAGCCACTGCTCCAAAACCACCATAAAAAAGCCAGACTACGGTTTGCAACTGCAAATGGGGACAAAGATCGCACTTTTTGGAGAAATATCCTCTGGTCTGATGAAACAAAAATAGAACTGTTTGGCCATAATGACCATCGTTATGTTTGGAGGAAAAAGGGGGGGCTTGCAAGCCCGAAGAACACCATCCCAACCGTGAAGAACAGGGGTGGCAGCATCATGCTGTGGGGGTGCTTTGCTGCAGGAGGGACTGGTGCACTTCACAAAATAGATGGCATCATGAGGAAGGAAAATTATGTGGATATATTGAAGCAACATCTCAAGACCTCAGTCAGGAAGTTAAAGCTTGGTCGCAAATGGGTCTTCCAAATGGACAATGACCCCAAGCACACTTCCAAAGTTGTGGCAAAATGGCTTAAGGACAACAAAGTCAAAGTATTGGAGTGGCCATCACAAAGTCCTGACCTCAATCCTTTAGAACATTTGTGGGCAGAACTGAAAAAGCGTGTGCGAGCAAGGAGGCCTACAAACCTGACTCACTTACACCAGCTCTGTCAGGAGGAATGGGCCAAAATTCACCCAGCTTATTGTGGGAAGCTTGTGGAAGGCTACCCGAAACGTTTGACCCAAGTTAAACAATTTAAAGGCAATGCTACCAAATGCTAATTGAGTGTGTGTTAACTTCTGACCCACTGGGAATGTGATGAAAGAAATAAAAGCTGAAATAAATCATTCTCTCTACTATTATTCTAACATTTCACATTCTTAAAATTAAGTGGTGATCCTAACTGATTTAAGACAGGACATTTCTACTAGGATTAGATGTGAGGAATTGTGAAAAACTGAGTTTAAATGTATATGGCTAAGGTGTATGTAAACGTCCGACTTCAACTGTAGGTTTTTATTAACACTATAATTTAACTTCTTATTAATGATTTAACATTTTGTTTTACATGTCATGTTGTAGTGTATCTTAGTGTGATGTCACCATGGTAACTAGCTTATATACAGTGTGATGTCACCATGGTAACTAGCTTATATACAGTGTGATGTTACCATAATAATAATAATAATAATATGCCATTTAGCAGACGCTTTTATCCAAAGCGACTTACAGTCATGCGTGCATACATTGTAGGTGATGGTAACTAGCTGATATACAGTGTGATGTTACCATGTAGGTGATGGTAACTAGCTGATATACAGTGTGATGTTACCATGTAGGTGATGGTAGCTAGCTGATATACAGTGTGATGTTACCATGGTAACTAGCTGATATACAGTGTGATGTTACCATGTAGGTGATGGTAACTAGCTGATATACAGTGTGATGTTACCATGTAGGTGATGGTAACTAGCTGATATACAGTGTGATGTTACCATGTAGGTGATGGTAACTAGCTTATATACAGTGTGATGTTACCATGTAGGTGATGGTAACTAGCTTATATACAGTGTGATGTTACCATGGTAACTAGCTGATATACAGTGTGATGTTACCATGTAGGTGATGGTAGCTAGCTGATATACAGTGTGATGTTACCATGGTAACTAGCTGATATACAGTGTGACGTTACCATGTAGGTGATGGTAGCTAGCTGATATACAGTGTGATGTTACCATGGTAACTAGCTGATATACAGTGTGCTGTTACCATGTAGGTGATGGTAGCTAGCTGATATACAACAGACTGAGCCCCCAACTCCACCTCACTGATAAGACCTGAGAGAGGGAAGAGAGGGAAGATGAGGGAGAGAGGGCGGAGAGGGGGAGGGAGAGAGGGACGAGATGAGGAGATGGGGAGAGAGGGGGGAGAGGGGGGAGATGACAGGGAGAGAGGGAGAAAGGGGAGAGAGGGGAGATGAGGATAGAGGGGAGAGAGGGGAGAGAGGGGGGAGATGAGGAGAGAGGGGAGAGAGGGAGAGAGGGGAGTGAGGTGAGAGAGGGGGAGATGAGGAGAGAGAGGGGGAGATGAGGAGAGAGGGAGAGAGGGAGGAGATGAGGAGAGGGGGAGAGAGGGGAGATGAGGAGAGAGGGGAGAGAGGGGGAGATGAGGATAGAGGGGAGAGAGGGGAGAGAGGGGGGAGATGAGGAGAGAGGGGAGAGAGGGAGAGAGGGGAGTGAGGTGAGAGAGGGGGAGATGAGGAGAGAGAGGGGGAGATGAGGAGAGAGGGAGAGAGGGAGGAGATGAGGAGAGGGGGAGAGAGGGGAGATGAGGAGAGAGGGGAGAGAGGGGGAGATGAGGAGAGAGGGGAGAGAGGGAGAGAGGGGGAGATGAGGAGAGAGGGAGAGAGGGGAGATGAGGAGAGAGGGGAGAGAGGGAGATGGGGAGAGAGGGAGGAGATGAGGAGAGGGGGAGAGAGGGGAGATGAGGAGAGAGGGAGAGAGGGAGGAGATGAGGAGAGGGGGAGAGAGGGGAGATGAGGAGAGAGGGGAGAGAGGGAGATGAGGAGAGAGGGGAGAGATGGAGAAAGGGGGAGATGAGGAGAGAGGGGGGAGATGAGGAGAGAGGGAGAGAGGGAGAGAGGTGAGAGAGGTGGAGAGGGAGAGAGGGAGAGAGGGAGAGCGGGAGAGAGGGGGGAGATGAGAAGAGAGGGAGAGAGGGAGAGGGGAAAGAGGGGGGAGATGAGAAGAGAGGGAGAGAGGGAGAGGGGAAAGAGGTGAAAGGTGAGAGAGGGGGGAGAGTAAGAGAGAGGGGCGAGAGGGAGAGAGGGGAGAGGGGGGAGATGAGGAGAGAGGGAGAGAGGGGGAGAGAGGGAGAGAGGGGCGAGATGAGCGAGGGGGAGATGAGGAGAGAGGGAGAGAGGGGAGAGATTAGGAGAGAGGGAGAGAGGGAGAGATTAGGAGAGAGGGAGAGAGGGGAGAGAGCAAGAGAGAGGGGCGAAAGGGAGAGAGAAGGAGAGATGAGGAGAGGGGGAGAGAGGGAGAGACAGGAGATGAGGAGAGAGGGAGGGGGGAGATGAGGAGAGAGGGAGAGAGGATAGAGAAGGGAGAGAGGGGAGGGAGAGAAGGGGGAGATGAGGATAGAGAGAGAGAGAGAGAGGGGGGAGATGAGGAGAGAGGGGAGAGAGGGGAGAGAGAGAAGGGGGAGATGAGGAGAGAGGGGGAGATGAGGAGAGAGAGGGGGATGAGGAGAGAGGGGGAGATGGGAGAGGGAGAGAGGGGAGATGAGGGGAGATGAGGAGAGAGGGGGAGATGAGGAGAGAGGGAGAGGAGAGGGAGAGAGGGAGAGGAGGAGAGAGGGGGAGATGAGGAGAGAGGGAGAGAGGGAGAGAGGGGAGAGAGGGAGGAGATGAGGAGAGAAGGAGAGAGGGGAGCGAGGTAGAGAGGGGAGAGAGCAAGAGAGAGGGGCGAGAGGGAGAGAGGGGAGAGAGCAAGAGAGAGGGGAGAGAGAAAGAGAGAGGGGCAAGAGGGAGAGATGAGAGAGGGGGGAGATGAGAGAGGGGGGAGAGAGGGGGAGAGAGGGAGAGAGGGGCGAGATGAGAGAGGGGGGAGATGAGGAGAGAGGGAGAGAGGGGAGAGATGAGGAGAGAAGGGGGGAGATGAGGAGAGAGGAGAGGTGGAGAGAGAGAGAGAGGTGAGCGAGGGGGAGAGGGGGGAGATGAGAAGAGAGGGACAGAGGTGAGAGGGGAGAGAGGGAGAGAGGGGAGAGAGTGAGAGGGGGAGATGAGGAGCGAGGGAGAGAGGGGAGAGATGAGGAGAGAAGGAGAGATGAGGAGAGAGGGAGAGAGGGAGAGACGGGAGATGAGGAGAGAGGGAGGGGGAGAGATGAGGAGAGAGGGAAAGAGGGGAGGGAGAGAAGGGGGAGATGAGGATAGAGAGGGAGAGAGGGAGAGAGGGGGAGATGAGGAGAGGGGAGAGATGAGGAGAGAAGGAGAGAGGGAGAGATGAGGAGTGAGGGAGAGATGAGGAGAGAGGGAGAGAGGGGAGATGAGGAGAGAGGGAGGGGGGAGATGAGGAGAGAGGGAGAGAGGGGAGAGAGGGGAGGGAGAGAAGGGGGAGATGAGGATAGATAGGGAGAGAGGGGGGAGATGAGGAGAGAGGGGAGAGAGGGGGGAGAGGAGGAGAGAGGGGAGAGAGGTGAGAGAAGTGGAGATGAGGAGAGAGGGGAGAGAGGGGGGAGATGAGGAGAGAGGGGAGAGAGGGAGAGAGGTGAGAGAGGGGAGAGGGGAGAGAGGTGAGAGAGGGGGAGAAGAGGAGAGAGGGGAGAGAGGGAGAGAGGGGAGAGAGGTGAGAGAGGGGAGATGAGGAGAGAGGGGAGAGAGGGGGAGATGAGGAGAGAGGGGAGAGAGGTGAGAGAGGGGGGAGAAGAGGAGAGAGGGGAGAGAGGTGAGAGAGATGGAGATGAGGAGAGAGGGGGACATGAGGACAGAGGGAGAGAGGGTAGAGGGAGAGAGGGAGAGGAGGAGAGAGGGGAGATGAGGAGAGAGGGAGAGAGGGGAGAGATGAGGAGAGAGGGAGAGAGGGGGATATGAGGAGAGAGGGGGAGATGAGGAGAGAGGGAGAGATGATGAGAGAGGGAGATGAGGAGAGAGGGGAGAGATGAGGAGAGAGGGAGAGAGGGGAGAGGAGAGGGGGGAGATGAGGGGGATATGAGGAGAGAGGGGGAGATGAGTGGGATATGAGGAGAGAGGGGGAGATGAGGAGAGAGGGAGAGAGGGGAGAGATGAGGAGAGAGGGAGATGGGGAGAGAGAGGGAGATGATGAGAGAGGGAGAGAGGGGAGAGGGAGATGAGGAGAGAGGAGAGAGATGAGGAGAGGGAGAGAGGGAGAGGAGAGGGGGGAGATGAGGAGAGGAGAGAGATGAGGAGAGAGAGAGAGAGGGGGAGATGAGGAGATGAGGAGAAAGGGAGAGAGGGAGAGGAGGAGAGAGGGGAGATGAGGAGAGAGGGAGAGAGGGGAGAGATGAGGAGAGAGGGAGAGAGGGGAGATGAGGAGAGAGGGGAGAGAGGGGGGAGATGAGGAGAGAAGGGGGAGATGAGGAGAGAGGGAGAGAGGGGAGAGGGAGAGAGGGAGAGGAGAAGGGGGAGATGAGGAGAGGAGAGAGATGAGGAGAGAGAGAGAGAGGGGGAGATGAGGAGATGAGGAGAGAGGAGGAGAGAGGGGAGATGAGGAGAGAGGGAGAGAGGGGAGAGATGAGGAGAGAAGGGGGGAGATGAGGAGAGAGGAGAGGTGGAGAGAGAGAGGTGAGCGAGGGGGGAGATGAGAAGAGAGGGACAGAGGTGAGAGGGGAGAGAGGGGGGAGATGAGGAGAGAGGGGAGAGAGTGAGAGAGGGGAGAGAGTGAGAGGGGGAGATGAGGAGCGAGGGAGAGAGGGGCGAGAGGTGAGATAGCGAGAAAGGGGGGAGATGAGGAGAGAGGGGCGAGAGGGAGAGAGGGAGAGAGGGGAGAGGTGAGAGAGGGAGAGAGGGAGACAGGGGAGAGAGGGGAGAGAGGGATAAAGGTGAGAGAAGGAGAGAGGGAGGAGATGAGGAGAGAGAGGGGAGAGAAGGAGAGATGTGAGAGAGGGAGAGATGTGAGAGAGGAATAGAGGGAAATACGGGAGATAGAGGGAGGGGTAGGGGGAGGGCGAGAGACAGGAGATGAGGAGAGAGGGAGAGAGATTGGAGATGAGGAGAGAGGGGAGAGGGGGGAGATGAGGAGAGAGGGGAGAGGGGAGGGAGAGACAGAGGGAGAGAAGGAGGAGATGAGGAGAGAGAGGGAGAGGGGGGAGATGAGGAGAGATGAGGGGAGAAAGGGAGCGAGGTGAGAGAGGTGGGAGATGAGGGGAGAGGGAGAGAGGGAGAAAGGGGAGAGAGGGGAGAGAGGTGAGATAGGGGGGAGAAGAGGAGAGAAAGGAGAGAGAGGTGGAGATGAGGAGAGAGGGGGACATGAGGAGAGAGGGAGAGAGGGAGAGAGGGGAGAGGAGGAGAGAGGGAGAGAGGGGAGAGAGAGGGAGAGATGAGGAGAGAGGGGGAGATGAGGAGAGAGGGGGAGATGAGGAGAGAGGGGGAGATGAGGAGAGAGGGAGAGAGGGGAGAGATGAGGAGAGGGGGAGAGAGGGGGAGATGAGGAGAGAGGGGGAGATGAGGAGAGAGGGGGAGATGAGGAGAGAGGGGGAGATGGGAGATGAGGGGGAGATGAGGAGAGAGGGGGAGATGAGGAGAGAGGGAGAGAGGGGAGAGGGAGAGAGGGAGAGGAGGAGAGAGGGAAGATGAGGAGAGAGGGAAGATGAGGAGAGAGGGAGAGAGGTGAGAGATGAGGAGAGAGGGAGAGAGGGGGAGATGAGGAGAGAGGGGGAGATGAGGAGAGAGGGAGAGAGGGGAGATGGAGAGAGGGAGAGGAGGGGAGAGGGGAGAGATGAGGAGAGAGGGGAGAATGGGGAGATGAGGAGAGAAGGGGGAGATGAGGAGAGAGGAGAGACGTGGAGAGAGAGAGAGGTGAGAGAGGGATAGAGGGGGGAGATGAGAAGAGAGGGACAGAGGTGAGAGGGGCGAGAGGGAGAGAGGGGGGAGAGGTGAGAGAGGGGGGAGAGGTGAGAGAGAGAGAAAGGGGGGAGATGAGGAGAGAGGGGCGAGAGGGAAAGAGGGGAGATGAGGAGAGAGGGAGAGGGGGGGAGATGAGGAGAGAGGGGAGAGAGTGAGATGAGGAGAGAGGGAGATAGGGAGAGAGGGGAGAGAGGTGAGAGGGGGGAGAAGAGGAGAGAGGGGAGAGAGGTGAGAGAGGTGGAGATGAGGAGATGAGGAGAGAAGGGGGCGAGGGGGGAGATGAGGAGAGAGGGGGAGAGGGGGGAGATGAGGAGCGAGGGAGAGAGGGAGAGAGAGAGGGGGGAGATGAGGAGAGAGGGAGAATGGAAAGAAGGAGAGAGGGGAGAAAGGGGAGAGACGGGAGAGGGAGAGAGGGGCGAGAGGGAGGGAGCGAGAGAGGGGAGAGATGAGGAGAGAGGGAGGAGATGAGGAGAGAGGGAGAGAGGGAAAGAGGGAGAGAGAGATTGGAGAGGGGGGAGATGAGGAGAGAGGGAGAGGGGTAGAGGGGGAGAGAGGGAGAGACGGGAGATGAAGAGAGAGGGAGGAGAGAGGGGAGAGAGGGGGAGAGAGGAGATGGGAGAGAGGGGAGAGGGGGAGAGAGGGAGAGACGGGAGATGAGGAGAGAGGGAGAGGGGAAGAGAGCAGAGAGGGTAGAGGGGGAGAGAGGGAGAGACGGGAGATGAGGAGAGAGGGAGAGAGGGAGAGAGGGAGAGAGGGGGGAGATGAGGAGAGAGGGAGAGGGGGAGAGAGGGGAGAGGGGGAGAGAGGGAGAGACGGGAGATGAGGAGATAGGGAGAGAGGGGGGAGATGAGGAGAGAGGGGAGATTGGGAGAGAGGGGAGAGGGGGAGAGAGGGAGAAAAATGAATGGTGGAAAAAGGATTGGAACCATTTCCCTGTTTGACCGCTAGGTTTTATGGGTCTTATGACACTTCCATTGTGGGGCTCTACATAGGGAATAGGACAGGGTTTCCCAAACTCGGTCCTCGGGACCTTAAGGGGTGCACTTTTTGGTTTTTGCCCTAGCATTACATTTCATTTACATTTACGTCATTTAGCAGACGCTCTTATCCAGAGCGACTTACAAATAGGTGCATTCACCTTATAGCCAGTGGGATAACCACTTTACAATGTTTTTTTATTTTTATTTATTTTTTTATTTTTTTGGGGGGGGACTACACAGCTGATTCAAATAACCAACTCATCATCAAGCTTTGATCATTTAAATCAGCTGTGTAGTGTTAGGGCAAAAAATTAAACGCCCCTTGGGGTCCCGAGAACCATGTTTGGGAAACGATGGAATAGGGTGTCATTTTGGACATATCCAGTATTAATAATAATAATAATAATAATAATAATAATAATAATAATATGTTATAACAACAGTACCTGCCAGGAAGCCTCCGATCTCATAGGTCCACCATTCCAGACACAGCATCAGCATACTTGGGATGGCCAGCTTGATGAACTGTCCCCACTCCTGCAGGCAGTCAGCTGACCATCCTAGGGGTGAGAGGTCAGGAATCACACATACCCCCACCAATAGAAACTTCCCAGAATGCATAGATGGCAGGTTAGTGGAGTGATAGAGAACCTTTGAGATGGCAGGTTAGTGGAGTGATAGAGAACCTTTGAGATGGCAGGTTAGTGGAGTGATAGAGAACCTTTGAGATGGCAGGTTAGTGGAGTGATAGAGAACCTTTGAGATGGCAGGTTAGTGGAGTGATACAGAACCTTTGAGATGGCAGGTTAGTGGAGTGATAGAGAACCTTTGAGATGGCAGGTTAGTGGAGTGATAGAGAACCTTTGAGATGGCAGGTTAGTGGAGTGATAGAGAACCTTTGAGATGGCAGGTTAGTGGAGTGATACAGAACCTTTGAGATGGCAGGTTAGTGGAGTGATACAGAACCTTTGAGATGGCAGGTTAGTGGAGTGATAGAGAACCTTTGAGATGGCAGGTTAGTGAAGTGATAGAGAACCTTTGAGATGGCAGGTTAGTGGAGTGATAGAGAACCTTTGAGATGGCAGGTTAGTGGAGTGATAGAGAACCTTTGAGATGGCAGGTTAGTGGAGTGATAGAGAACCTTTGAGATGGCAGGTTAGTGGAGTGATAGAGAACCTTTGAGATGGCAGGTTAGTGGAGTGATACAGAACCTTTGAGATGGCAGGTTAGTGGAGTGATAGAGAACCTTTGAGATGGCAGGTTAGTGGAGTGATAGAGAACCTTTGAGATGGCAGGTTAGTGGAGTGATAGAGAACCTTTCAGATGGCAGGTTAGTGGAGTGATAGAGAACCTTTGAGATGGCAGGTTAGTGGAGTGATAGAGAACCTTTGAGATGGCAGGTTAGTGGAGTGATAGAGAACCTTTGAGGTGGCAGGTTAGTGGAGTGATAGAGAACCTTTCAGATGGCAGGTTAGTGGAGTGATACAGAACCTTTGAGATGGCAGGTTAGTGGAGTGATACAGAACCTTTGAGATGGCAGGTTAGTGGAGTGATAGAGAACCTTTGAGATGGCAGGTTAGTGAAGTGATAGAGAACCTTTGAGATGGCAGGTTAGTGGAGTGATAGAGAACCTTTGAGATGGCAGGTTAGTGGAGTGATACAGAACCTTTGAGATGGCAGGTTAGTGGAGTGATAGAGAACCTTTGAGATGGCAGGTTAGTGGAGTGATACAGAACCTTTGAGATGGCAGGTTAGTGGAGTGATAGAGAACCTTTCAGATGGCAGGTTAGTGGAGTGATAGAGAACCTTTGAGATGGCAGGTTAGTGGAGTGATAGAGAACCTTTGAGATGGCAGGTTAGTGGAGTGGTAGAGAACCTTTGAGATGGCAGGTTAGTGGAGTGATAGAGAACCTTTGAGATGGCAGGTTAGTGGAGTGATAGAGAACCTTTGAGGTGGCAGGTTAGTGGAGTGATAGAGAACCTTTGAGATGGCAGGTTAGTGGAGTGATAGAGAACCTTTGAGATGGCAGGTTAGTGGAGTGATAGAGAACCTTTGAGATGGCAGGTTAGTGGAGTGATACAGAACCTTTGAGATGGCAGGTTAGTGGAGTGATAGAGAACCTTTGAGATGGCAGGTTAGTGGAGTGGTAGAGAACCTTTGAGATGGCAGGTTAGTGGAGTGATAGAGAACCTTTGAGATGGCAGGTTAGTGGAGTGATAGAGAACCTTTGAGATGGCAGGTTAGTGGAGTGATAGAGAACCTTTGAGATGGCAGGTTAGTGGAGTGATAGAGAACCTTTGAGATGGCAGGTTAGTGGAGTGATAGAGAACCTTTGAGATGGCAGGTTAGTGGAGTGATAGAGAACCTTTGAGATGGCAGGTTAGTGGAGTGATAGAGAACCTTTGAGATGGCAGGTTAGTGGAGTGATAGAGAACCTTTGAGATGGCAGGTTAGTGGAGTGATAGAGAACCTTTGAGATGGCAGGTTAGTGGAGTGATACAGAACCTTTGAGGTGGCAGGTTAGTGGAGTGATAGAGAACCTTTGAGATGGCAGGTTAGTGGAGTGATACAGAACCTTTGAGATGGCAGGTTAGTGGAGTGATAGAGAACCTTTGAGATGGCAGGTTAGTGGAGTGATAGAGAACCTTTGAGATGGCAGGTTAGTGGAGTGATAGAGAACCTTTGAGATGGCAGGTTAGTGGAGTGATAGAGAACCTTTGAGATGGCAGGTTAGTGGAGTGATAGAGAACCTTTGAGATGGCAGGTTAGTGGAGTGATACAGAACCTTTGAGATGGCAGGTTAGTGGAGTGATAGAGAACCTTTGAGATGGCAGGTTAGTGGAGTGATAGAGAACCTTTGAGATGGCAGGTTAGTGGAGTGGTAGAGAACCTTTGAGATGGCAGGTTAGTGGAGTGATAGAGAACCTTTGAGATGGCAGGTTAGTGGAGTGATACAGAACCTTTAAGATGGCAGGTTAGTGGAGTGATAGAGAACCTTTGAGATGGCAGGTTAGTGGAGTGATAGAGAACCTTTGAGATGGCAGGTTAGTGGAGTGATACAGAACCTTTGAGATGGCAGGTTAGTGGAGTGATACAGAACCTTTGAGATGGCAGGTTAGTGGAGTGATACAGAACCTTTGAGATGGCAGGTTAGTGGAGTGATAGAGAACCTTTGAGATGGCAGGTTAGTGGAGTGATAGAGAACCTTTGAGATGGCAGGTTAGTGGAGTGATAGAGAACCTTTGAGATGGCAGGTTAGTGGAGTGATAGAGAACCTTTGAGATGGCAGGTTAGTGGAGTGATAGAGAACCTTTGAGATGGCAGGTTAGTGGAGTGATAGAGAACCTTTGAGATGGCAGGTTAGTGGAGTGATAGAGAACCTTTGAGGTGGCAGGTTAGTGGAGTGATAGAGAACCTTTGAGATGGCAGGTTAGTGGAGTGATAGAGAACCTTTGAGATGGCAGGTTAGTGGAGTGATAGAGAACCTTTGAGATGGCAGGTTAGTGGAGTGATACAGAACCTTTGAGATGGCAGGTTAGTGGAGTGATAGAGAACCTTTGAGATGGCAGGTTAGTGGAGTGGTAGAGAACCTTTGAGATGGCAGGTTAGTGGAGTGATAGAGAACCTTTGAGATGGCAGGTTAGTGGAGTGATACAGAACCTTTGAGAAGGCAGGTTAGTGGAGTGATAGAGAACCTTTGAGATGGCAGGTTAGTGGAGTGGTAGAGAACCTTTGAGATGGCAGGTTAGTGGAGTGATAGAGAACCTTTGAGATGGCAGGTTAGTGGAGTGATACAGAACCTTTGAGATGGCAGGTTAGTGGAGTGATAGAGAACCTTTGAGATGGCAGGTTAGTGGAGTGATAGAGAACCTTTGAGGTGGCAGGTTAGTGGAGTGATAGAGAACCTTTGAGATGGCAGGTTAGTGGAGTGATAGAGAACCTTTGAGATGGCAGGTTAGTGGAGTGGTAGAGAACCTTTGAGATGGCAGGTTAGTGGAGTGATAGAGAACCTTTGAGATGGCAGGTTAGTGGAGTGATACAGAACCTTTAAGATGGCAGGTTAGTGGAGTGATAGAGAACCTTTGAGATGGCAGGTTAGTGGAGTGATAGAGAACCTTTGAGATGGCAGGTTAGTGGAGTGATACAGAACCTTTGAGATGGCAGGTTAGTGGAGTGATAGAGAACCTTTGAGATGGCAGGTTAGTGGAGTGATACAGAACCTTTGAGATGGCAGGTTAGTGGAGTGATAGAGAACCTTTGAGATGGCAGGTTAGTGGAGTGATAGAGAACCTATGAGATGGCAGGTTAGTGGAGTGATAGAGAACCTTTGAGATGGCAGGTTAGTGGAGTGATAGAGAACCTTTGAGATGGCAGGTTAGTGGAGTGATAGAGAACCTTTGAGATGGCAGGTTAGTGGAGTGGTAGAGAACCTTTGAGATGGCAGGTTAGTGGAGTGATAGAGAACCTTTGAGATGGCAGGTTAGTGGAGTGATACAGAACCTTTGAGAAGGCAGGTTAGTGGAGTGATAGAGAACCTTTGAGATGGCAGGTTAGTGGAGTGATAGAGAACCTTTGAGATGGCAGGTTAGTGGAGTGATAGAGAACCTTTGAGATGGCAGGTTAGTGGAGTGATAGAGAACCTTTGAGATGGCAGGTTAGTGGAGTGATAGAGAACCTTTGAGATGGCAGGTTAGTGGAGTGATAGAGAACCTTTGAGATGGCAGGTTAGTGGAGTGATAGAGAACCTTTGAGATGGCAGGTTAGTGGAGTGATAGAGAACCTTTGAGATGGCAGGTTAGTGGAGTGATAGAGAACCTTTGAGATGGCAGGTTAGTGGAGTGATAGAGAACCTTTGAGATGGCAGGTTAGTGGAGTGATACAGAACCTTTGAGAAGGCAGGTTAGTGGAGTGATAGAGAACCTTTGAGATGGCAGGTTAGTGGAGTGATAGAGAACCTTTGAGATGGCAGGTTAGTGGAGTGATAGAGAACCTTTGAGATGGCAGGTTAGTGAAGTGATAGAGAACCTTTGAGATGGCAGGTTAGTGGAGTGATAGAGAACCTTTGAGATGGCAGGTTAGTGGAGTGATACAGAACCTTTGAGATGGCAGGTTAGTGGAGTGATAGAGAACCTTTGAGATGGCAGGTTAGTGGAGTGATACAGAACATTTGAGATGGCAGGTTAGTGGAGTGGTAGAGAACCTTTGAGATGGCAGGTTAGTGGAGTGATAGAGAACCTTTGAGATGGCAGGTTAGTGGAGTGATAGAGAACCTTTGAGATGGCAGGTTAGTGGAGTGATAGAGAACCTTTGAGATGGCAGGTTAGTGGAGTGATAGAGAACCTTTGAGATGGCAGGTTAGTGGAGTGATACAGAACCTTTGAGATGGCAGGTTAGTGGAGTGATAGAGAACCTTTGAGATGGCAGGTTAGTGGAGTGATAGAGAACCTTTGAGATGGCAGGTTAGTGGAGTGATAGAGAACCTTTAAGATGGCAGGTTAGTGGAGTGATAGAGAACCTTTGATATGGCAGGTTAGTGGAGTGATACAGAACCTTTAAGATGGCAGGTTAGTGGAGTGATAGAGAACCTTTGAGATGGCAGGTTAGTGGAGTGATACAGAACCTTTGAGATGGCAGGTTAGTGGAGTGATAGAGAACCTTTGAGATGGCAGGTTAGTGGAGTGATAGAGAACCTTTGAGATGGCAGGTTAGTGGAGTGATAGAGAACCTTTGAGATGGCAGGTTAGTGGAGTGATAGAGAACCTTTGAGATGGCAGGTTAGTGGAGTGATAGAGAACCTTTGAGATGGCAGGTTAGTGGAGTGATACAGAACCTTTGAGATGGCAGGTTAGTGGAGTGATAGAGAACCTTTGAGATGGCAGGTTAGTGGAGTGATAGAGAACCTTTGAGATGGCAGGTTAGTGGAGTGATAGAGAACCTTTGAGATGGCAGGTTAGTGGAGTGGTAGAGAACCTTTGAGATGGCAGGTTAGTGGAGTGATACAGAACCTTTGAGATGGCAGGTTAGTGGAGTGATAGAGAACCTTTGAGATGGCAGGTTAGTGGAGTGGTAGAGAACCTTTGAGATGGCAGGTTAGTGGAGTGATAGAGAACCTTTGAGATGGCAGGTTAGTGGAGTGATAGAGAACCTTTGAGATGGCAGGTTAGTGGAGTGATAGAGAACCTTTGAGATGGCAGGTTAGTGGAGTGGTAGAGAACCTTTGAGATGGCAGGTTAGTGGAGTGATACAGAACCTTTGAGATGGCAGGTTAGTGGAGTGATAGAGAACCTTTGAGATGGCAGGTTAGTGGAGTGATAGAGAACCTTTGAGATGGCAGGTTAGTGGAGTGATAGAGAACCTTTGAGGTGGCAGGTTAGTGGAGTGATAGAGAACCTTTGAGGTGGCAGGTTAGTGGAGTGATAGAGAACCTTTGAGATGGCAGGTTAGTGGAGTGATAGAGAACCTTTGAGATGGCAGGTTAGTGGAGTGATAGAGAACCTTTGAGATGGCAGGTTAGTGAAGTGATAGAGAACCTTTGAGATGGCAGGTTAGTGAAGTGATAGAGAACCTTTGAGATGGCAGGTTAGTGGAGTGATACAGAACCTTTGAGATGGCAGGTTAGTGGAGTGATACAGAACCTTGTACTATAGGGTTTCCCAATCCTGGTCCTAAGGACCCATATTTTTTTGCTTTTGCCCTAGCGCTACACAATTGATTCAAACTAAAAGCTTGATGATACACTGATTAGTTGAATAAAGTATGGTAGTGCTACGGCAAAACCAGAAATAAATCCATTTGGGTCCCCAGGAGCAGGATTGGGAAACCATGTAGAACAGAACAGACTGCTACTCTTCTCTCAGATATATGATCCGTTCACACACAGCTGGACTCTGGCCTGGGACCGGAGCACAAATACAACCATAACATTACAGACCATCTCTGAGCAAACTACGTCATAACGTGAACAAAGCCATCCTGTTCTGACCTCTCTCCCAGAGGCAGGTGGTTAAAGAGTCACCTAGTCACATATTATTATTACACTGAGACACCAGGCTCAACGTGGGCAGGCCAGGTGAGGACATCTGCCCTGAGCTCACTGCCTTTGAGGGTACAGGTTAGGGGCTAGGGGGTAGGTAATAGGTGCTTGTGGTTAGGTGTTAGGGGGAAGAGTTACACATACCTTCCCAGGTGGCCTTGTGCAGACCCTGGCAGACAATATAGCAGTAGAGAAAGACAGCCAGGGAGAACTGGGAGATGGAGTTGGCTGCTGCAGAACCCCTGAGACAGACAGAGACAGAGAGATATATATTCAGATAGTACTGGGAGATGGAGTTAGTTATTATAGAACCACTGAGACAGACAGAGACATAGAGATATACAGTAAGGGAAAAAAGTATTTGATCCCCTGCTGATTTTGTACGTTTGCCCACTGACATGATCAGTCTATAATTTTAATGGTAGGTTTATTTGAACAGTGAGAGACAGAATAACAACAAAAAAATCCAGAAAAACGCATGTCAAAAATGGTATAAATTGATTTGCATTTTAATGAGGGAAATAAGTATTTGAACCCCTCTCAATCAGAAAGACTTCTGGCTCCCAGGTGTCTTTTATACAGGTAACGAGCTGAGATTAGGAGCACACTCTTAAAGGGAGTGCTCCTAATCTCAGCTTGTTACCTGTATAAAAGACACCTGTCCACAGAAGCAATCAATCAGATTCCAAACTCTCCACCATGGCCAAGACCAAAGAGCTCTCCAAGGATGTCAGGGACAATTTGTAGAACTACACAAGGCTGGAATGGGCTACAAGACCATCGCCAAGCAGCTTGGTGAGAAGGTGACAACAGTTGGTGCGATTATTCGCAAATGGAAGAAACACAAAAGACCTGTCAATCTCCCTCGGCCTCTCCATGCAAGATCTCACCTCGTGGAGTTGCAATGATCATGAGAACGGTGAGGAATCAGCCCAGAACTACACGGGAGGATCTTGTCAATGATCTCAAGGCAGCTGGGACCATAGTCACCAAGAAGACAATTGGTAACACACTACGCCGTGAAGGACTGAAATCCTGCAGCGCCCGCAAGGTCCCCCTGCTCAAGAAAGCACATATACAGGCCCGTCTGAAGTTTGCCAATGAACATCTGAATGATTCAGAGGAGAACTGGGTGAAAGTGTTGTGGTCAGATGAGACCAAAATCGAGCTCTTTGGCATCAACTCAACTCGCCGTGTTTGGAGGAGGAGGAATGCTGCCTATGACCCCAAGAACACCATCCCTACCGTCAAACATGGAGGTAGAAACATTATGCTTTGGGGGTGTTTTTCTGCTAAGGGGACAGGACAACTTCACTGCATCAAAGGGACGATGGACGGGGCCATGTACCGTCAAATCTTGAGTGAGAACCTCCTTCCCTCAGCCAGGGCATTGAAAATGGGTTGTGGATGGGTATTCCAGCATGACAATGACCCAAAACACACGGCCAAGGCAACAAAGGAGTGGCTCAAGACGAAGCACATTAAGGTCCTGGAGTGGCCTAGCCAGTCTCCAGACCTTAATCCCATAGAAAATCTGTGGAGGGAGCTGAACGTTCGAGTTGCCAAACATCAGGCTCGAAACCTTAATGACTTGGAGAAGATCTGCAAAGAGGAGTGGGACAAAATCCCTCCTGAGATGTGTGCAAACCTGGTGGCCAACTACAAGAAACGTCTGACCTCTGTGATTGCCAACAAGGGTTTTGCCACCAAGTACTAAGTCATGTTTTGCAGAGGGGTCAAATACTTATTTCCCTCATTAAAATGCAAATCAATTTATAACATTTTTTACATGCGTTTTTCTGGATTTTTTTTGTTGTTATTCTGTCTCTCACTGTTCAAATAAACCTACCATTAAAATTATAGACTGATCATGTCTTTGTCAGTTGACAAATTTACAAAATCAGCAGGGGATCAAATACTTTTTTCCCTCATTGTATATAGTCAGGTAGTACTGGGAGATGGAGTTAGTTATTATAGAACCCCTGAGACAGACAGAGACAGAGGAGAGAGAGAACATGGTGGTTATCACACCAACTCTCCTAATACTGGTTATCACCCCAACTCTCCTAATACTGGTTATCACACCAACTCTCCTAATACTGGTTATCACACCAACTCTCCTAATACTGGTTATCACACCAACTCTCCTAATACTGGTTATCACACCAACTCTCCTAATACTGGTTATCACACCAACTCTCCTAATACTGGTTATCACACCAACTCTCCTAATACTGGTTATCACACCAACTCTCCTAATACTGGTTATCACCCCAACTCTCCTAATACTGGTTATCACACCAACTCTCCTAATACTGGTTATCACACCAACTCTCCTAATACTGGTTATCACACCAACTCTCCTAATACTGGTTATCACACCAACTCTCCTAATACTGGTTATCACACCAACTCTCCTAATACTGGTTATCACACCAACTCTCCTAATACTGGTTATCACCCCAACTCTCCTAATACTGGTTATCACACCAACTCTCCTAATACTGGTTATCACACCAACTCTCCTAATACTGGTTATCACACCAACTCTCCTAATACTGGTTATCACACCAACTCTCCTAATACTGGTATCAAACTAATCAAGCTCCTCACTCTGGGACTCTGCTTGCTCAGTCAAAAGAAAACGTCATGCTTGCTGCCATCTGTCTGACTGGTTTTATAGTTATTTTTCAAAAGAAATCAGCCAAGACCTCAGAAAAAAAATGGTAGACCTCCACAATTCTGGTTTATCCTTGGGAGCAATTTCCAAACGCCTGAAGGTACCACGTTCATCTGTACAAACAATAGTACGCAAGTATAAACACCATGGGACCACGTAGCCGTCATATCGCTCAGGAAGGAGACGCTTTCTGTCTCCTAGAGATGAACGTACTTTGGTGCAAAAAGTGCAAATCAATCCCAGAACAACAGCAAAGGACCTTGTGAAGATGCTGGAGGAAACAGGTACAAAAGTATCTATATCCACAGTAAAACGAGTCCTATATCGACATAATCTGAAAGGCCACTCAGCAAAGAAGAAGCCACTGCTCCAAAACCGCCATAAAAAAGCCAGACTACGGTTTGCAACTGCACATGGGGACAAAGATCATACTTTTTGGAGAAATGTCCTCTGGTCTGATGAAACAAAAATAGAACTGTTTGGCCATAATGACCATCGTTATGTTTGGAGGAAAAAGGGGGGGCTTGCAAGCCGAAGAACACCATCCCAACCGTGAAGCACGGGGATGGCAGCATCATGCTGTGGGGGTGTTTTGCTGCAGGAGGGACTGGTACACTTCACAAAATAGATGACATCATGAGGAAGGAAAATTACGTGGATATATTGAAGCAACATCTCAAGACATCAGTCAGGAAGTTAAAGCTTGGTCGCAAATGGGTCTTCCAAATGGACAATGACCCCAAGCATACTTCCAAAGTTGTGGCAAAATGGCTTAAGGACAACAATGTCAAGGTATTGGAGTGGCCATCACAAAGCCCTGACCTCAATCCTATAGAAAATGTGTGGGCAGAACTGAAAAAGCGTGTGCGAGCAAGGAGGCCTACAAACCTGACTCAGTTACACCAGCTCTGTCAGGAGGAATGGGCCAAAATTCACCCTACTTATTGTGGGAAGCTTGTGGAAGGCTAACCGAAACGTTTGACCCAAGTTAAACAATTTAAAGGCAATGCTACCAAATACTAATTGAGTGTATGTAAACGTCTGACCCACTGGGAATGTGATGAAAGAAATACAAGCTGAAATAAATCATTCTCTCTACTATTATTCTGACATTTCACATTCGTAAAATAAAGTGGTGATCCTAACTGACCTAAGACAGGGAATTTGGATAAGGTGTGTGTAAACTTTCCGACTTCAACTGTATATAGTACAGTATGTATGAGTTGGAGACAGTATAGTATATATATATAGTATAGTTTGTATATAGTATAGTATAGTATAATATTTATAACTATTGTTATAATATTGTAACTCACGCCACGCCCAGGTCCAGCACATAGAGGAAGATGTAGTTGATGAGAGCGTTGAGAATGTTCCCCACCACTCCTACTATCACGGTAGGCCAGATGATACCCTGCAGGACAAGACACAACATTACCTATCTAACTGTAGGCCAGATGATACCCTGCAGGACAAGACACAACATTACCTATCTAACTGTAGGTTCAGATGATACCCTGCAGGACAAGACACAACATTACCTATCTAACTGTAGGCCAGATGATACCCTGCAGGACAAGACACAACATTACCTATCTCACTGTAGGCCAGATGATACCCTGCAGGACAAGACACAACATTACCTATCT
>NW_028161420.1:117500-167022 GCF_964263955.1 Coregonus lavaretus
AGACATCCTTTTCTATTTGACTGAGAAATAACTGCTATGAACCTATTATAATTACCAACAGCTGTCAAAGATAAACAGATGTATCTTAGATAAATATATGTATTCTGTATTCTGTATCGCTATAGACAGCGGCCAACCCAGCCAGATCAGAAAAAATTGATTAGACAGACAGACAGACAGACAGACAGACAGACAGACAGACAGACAGACAGACAGACAGACAGACAGACAGACAGACAGACAGACAGACAGACAGACAGACAGACAGACAGACAGACAGACAGACAGACAGACAGACAGACAGACAGACAGACAGACAGACAGACAGACAGACAGACAGACAGACAGACAGACAGACAGACAGACAGACAGACAGACAGACAGACAGACAGACAGACAGACAGACAGACAGACAGACAGACAGACAGACAGACAGACAGACAGACAGACAGACAGACAGACAGACAGACAGATAGATAGATAGATAGATAGATAGATAGATAGATAGATAGATAGATAGATAGATAGATAGATAGATAGATAGATAGATAGATAGATAGATAGATAGATAGATAGATAGATCGATAATCACCGCTATAGCCAGCGCCACCGCAGCCAGCTCAGTCTTCCCCAGGTGACCACAGAACACCGTGCTGACAAAACTGATCAGAAAGAACATCAGCTGGGATATAACCTGGAGAGAAAAGAGGACATGATCAACATCATTCTGCCTCATATGAGCAGAAGAATAGCAGTTCAGTAACACCCGTATATATATATATATATATATATATATATATATATATATATATATATATATATATATAAAAATATTTTTAAAAAAATATATAAGAAAATATTTGGACCAACTAAACGCAGAAAAAATGATTATTATCACCATCTTCCAATAACAACGGAACAATCACTGCAACAGTTACTTTGGTATGAACTAAAGAAATGACAGTTCAGCAACACCCGGTAATTATTAGAGACAACGTTCTTAGCCTGCAGACTCACCACCGGTCCCGCTAGTTTCAGAATTTGGCCAATCTCTTCTTTATAATCCACGGGGATCCAACCCCTGATCCGCGTCAGACAGCCGCCGCAGAACGCGGGCGACTCTACCGTGGAGTCGGTAACCGAAGCTTCATCACTTTTAGCTTCTTTTCCGTTCACTACGTTAACCGCGACAGGCTTTGATTTGGGATGTTCCATTCTGTGGAAGAGAGAGCGCGCCAAGGAGATATACGCGGGGGTCAAACTTCAGGAACTGTTGTCGATACCGGACGTCCTTCGGCGTGTATCAGTGCGGTGTAACAAAACGAAAAATGTAGAGCGCTCAGTAGGCTTCAGCAGGGGGTCGACCCCGGCGCATGTGTTGGAGTTTGGGGCGAATACTCGTCACCGCCAACCCCATCACGTGGATATTGCGTAAGTAGCCTACAGCCCTCCTCGATGACCTGCCAAAACCTACACTAGGAATATCATGTTTAAGAATCAGGAATCTTGAGATGTCAAGATGGCGTTAGGATAATAGTGACTAGTATTTTTGTATTTATTAAGGATCTCCATTAGCTGCTGCCTGGGGTTCAGCAACATTGAGGCAGTTATATACACTTTTAAATTACATTACATTTCATAACACTTTTCATAACACATTAAGTGTGTTCCCTCAGGCCACCACTCTACTACCACATATCTATGTGTACATGTGTGTAGAGTGTGTGTCTTATCATGTGTGTCTGTGCCTGTGTGTGTGTGTTGCTTCACAGTCCCTGCTGTTCCATAAGGTGTATTTTTATCTGTTTTTTAAATCTAATTGTACTGCTGGCATGAGTTACTAGTAGTTTAAACAGATACCTTGGTGCATTCAGCTTGTCAACACTTCTTACAAAAACAAGTAGCAATGAAGTCAATCTCTCCTCCACTTTGAGCCAGGAGAGATTGACATGCATATTATTAATGTTAGCTCTCTGTGTACATTTAAAGGCCAGATGAGCTGCCCTGTTCTGAGCCAATTGTACTTTTCCGAGGTCCCTCTTTGTGGCACCTGACCAAACGCCTGAACAGGCGTCCAGGTGCGACAAAACTAGAGCCTGTAGGACCTGCCTTGTTGATAGTGCTGTTAAGAAGGCAGAGCAGCGCTTTATTATGGACAGACTTCTCCCCATCTTAGCTACTGTTATATCAACATGTTTTGACTATGACATTTTACAATCCAGGGTTACTCCAAGCAATTTAGTCTCCTCAACTTGCTCAATTTCCACATTATTTATTACAAGATTTAGTTGAGGATTAGGGTTTAGTGAATGATTGGTCACAAATACAATGCTTTTAGTTTTATAAATATTTATGACTAACTAATACCTTGCCACCCATTCTGAAACTAAATGCAGCTCTTTGTTAAGTGTTGCAGTGATTTCAATCGCTGTAGTAGCTGACGTGTATAGAGTTGAGTCATCCGCATACATAGACACACTGGCTTTACTCAGGCCAGTGAGTGGCATGTCTTTAGTAAAGATTGAAAAAGGTAAGGTGCCTAGACAGCTGCCCTGGGGAATTCCTGATTCTACCTGGATTTTGTTGGAGAGGCTGCTATTAAAGAACACCCTCTGAGTTCTGTTAGACAGGTAACTCTTTCTCCACAATATAGCAGGGGGTGTAAAGTCATAACACATATGTTTTTCCAGCATGATCGATAATGTCAAAAGCCGCACTGAAGTCTAACAAAACAGCTCCCTCAATCCTTTTATCATCAATTTCTCTCAGCCAATCATCAGTCATTTGTGTAAGGGCCGTGCTTGTTGAATGTCCTTCCCTATAAGCGTGCTGAAAGTCTGTTGTCAATTTGTTTACAGTAAAATAGCATTGTATCTGGTCACCACCATTTTCTTCCAAAAGTTTACTAAGGGTTGGTAACAGGCTGATAGGTTGACTATTTGAGCTAGTAAAGGGGGTTTTACAATTATTGGGTAGTGGAATGACTTTTGCTTCCGTCCAGGCCTGAGGGCACACACTTTCTAGTAGACCTAGATTGAAGACGTGGCAAATAGGAGTGGCAATATAGTCTGCTATTATCCTCAGTAATTTTCCATCCAAGTTGTCAGATCCCGGTGGCTTGTCATTGATAGACCACAATAATTATTTCACCTCTTCCACACTCACTTTACGGAATTCAAAATTACAATGCTTGTCTTTCATAATTTGATCAGTTATACTTGGATGTGTAGTGTCAGCGTTTGTTGCTGGCATGTCATGTCTAAATTTGCTAATCTTGCCAATGAAAAAATAATTTAAGTAATTGGCAATATCAGTTGGTTTTGTGATGAATGAGCAATCTGATTCAATGAATGATGGAGCTGAGTTTGCCTTCTTGCCCAAAATATCATTTAAGGTGCTCAAAGCTTTTTACTATCATTCTTTATGTCATTTATCTTTGTTTCATAGTGTAGTATCTTCTTCTTTTTATTCAGTTTAGTCACATGATTTCTCAATTTTAAGTAAATTTGCCAATCGGTTATGCAGCCAGACTTATTTGCCATTCCTTTTGCCTCATCCCTCTCAACCATACAAATATTTCAATTCCTCATCAATCCAAGGGGATTTAACAATTTTTACAGTGATTTTCTTAATGGGTGCATGCTTATTAGTAACTGGAATAAGCAATTTCATAATGTGTATAAGCTACCCTATGTGGTTGTCTGCTGCAATAGCCCATCCGTGACAAGGACCGACGAGTTGTGTGTTTCCGAGATTCCGTTCTGCACAACACTGTTGTACTGCGCCATTATTTGCCATTATTTGTGGCTCGCCTGTTATCTTGCTCGATTCTAAACCCTAGACACTATCGTGTGTGAAAAGCCCAGGAGCCCGGCTGTTTCTGAGATAATGGAACCGGCGCACCTGTCACCGACGATCATACCACGCTTAAAGTTGCTTAGGTCACTAGTTTTACCCATTCTAACGTTCGAACAGTAACTGAATGCCTCGATGCCTGTCTGCCTGCTTTATATAGCAAGCCATGGCCACGTGACTCACTGTCTGTAGGAGCGAACCATTTTAGTGAACGGGGTACCTACATTTATATAATTATATTGGACATGTTATCCTTTATCACATGCCAGTGTTTGTTTTCTATCCAATGCATTTATCTTACATTAGGATGAAGTATTTTAGATCTTCTAATCTAGGTAGATTGCATCATATTACCTTTCAATATTAGTTGTCAATGAATATAAAACTGTTATCTTGAACATCATTGTCAATTAATAATATGCAGGGGTGTAATAGTTGTATGAATTAATCACAATGCAAGCCTACTCATTAGAAGCAGAAAAACATTAGCAGCCCAATATTACTTGAAACACCACTATTCTGGCTATTAATCATTCTTAAACAGTCAGTAAAATAGCTTATTTAGCCATTTAAAAAAATTGTAGCCTGTATGATATCATGCATGCAAGCTTACCTGTCATGTCCACAATGATGACCAAGCAATACTGTATGTGAGAGGAGGACCCTATACCGTAGGATAATTATTCTGGTAGGTGTCAACTTCATTCAGATACTGAGGAGATCAAATGTATTACTTGGGGCGGCAGGTAGCCTAGAGGTTAGGAGCATTGGACTAGTAACCGAAAGGTTGCTGGTTTGAATCCCCGAGCTGATTAGGTGAAAATCTCTCTGTGCCCTTGAGCAAGGCGCTTAACCCTAATTGCTCCTGTAAGTCGCTCTGGATAAGAGTGTCTGCTAAATGTTTACTTGTTATTTGTGTAAGATATTTCCTTTTTGGGATATTTGTTCACTGAATTGCACAAGTAGCTCATGCTGCTACAATGTAAACAAACAAACGTTGCGCTCTGTGGAATGCATTATCACATGATGCTGCCAGCTAGGCAGCAAGTAGCTGCCTTTGGATTGGGACACAGTCAAAGTCGTTTGCATAGCCCACCCTGGCAAATCAAATGAAATCAAATAATTTCCTTAAGGGCCTTTCCAACGCAGAGAGAAAACTTAGAGTAATAATAGAAAAATAATAAATACACAATGAGTAACGATAACTTGGCTGTACCAGTACTGAGTCCATGTGCAGGGGTACGAGGTATTAACTTGGCTATATACACAGGGTACCAGTACTGAGTCCATGTGCAGGGGTACGAGGCAATTGAGGTAGATACAGTATGTACATATAGGTATGGATAAAGTGACTAGGCAACAGGATAGATAATAAACAGTAGCAGCAGCTTATGTGATGAGTCAAAAGTGTTAGTGCAAAAAAGGGTCAATGCAGATATTCCGGGTAGCTATTGGTGAATTATTTAACTAACTGTTTAGCAGTCTTGTGGCTTGGGGGTAGAAGCTGTTCAGGGTCCTGTTGGTTCCAGAATTGGTGCATCGGTACCACTTGCCGTACGGTAGCAGAGAGAACAGTCTATGACTTGGGTGGCTGGAGTCTTTGACCATTTTGAGGGCCTTCCTCTGACACCGCCTGGTATAGAGGTCCTGGATGGCAGGAAGCTTGGCCCCAGGGATGTACTGGGCCGTACGCACTACCCTCTGTAGCTCCTTACGGTCGGATGCCAAGCAGTTACCATACCAAGCGGTGATGCAACCAGTCAAGATGCTCTCAATGGTACAGCTGTAGAATTTTTTGAGGATCTGATGACCCATGCCAAATCTTCTCAGCCTCCTGAAAGGGAAGAGGCGCTGTCGTGCCTTCTTCACGACTGTGTTGGAGTATGTGGACCATGATAATTTGTCTGACAAACAAAGAACTTTGCGTGTTGCAAGCCCAGGCATGGATCGAAGCTGGCGAGACATTCAATAACATATACTTCACAGACAAATCAACAATTTGCTCAAAATTGCTACAGAAAAAAGGAAGAAGATCAA
The DNA here is from genome assembly GCF_964263955.1 of Coregonus lavaretus. Taxonomy (NCBI): domain Eukaryota; kingdom Metazoa; phylum Chordata; class Actinopteri; order Salmoniformes; family Salmonidae; genus Coregonus; species Coregonus lavaretus. The sequence continues at coordinate 123,393 of NW_028161420.1, forward strand.
GCCGGGTCCCAAGTCCCCTCAAACTCCATGTGGGGGGAAGCAATTTTTCGCCAGGGACCAAGCCCATATTTTATTTTTGATGGTAAGTTTAGCTATTTACATATCAAAAGGTTACATAAAATATTGTAGCCTACACCACAATTATTCACTGTTGCCTCCTTATTTTTTAAATTTTTAAATTTATTTATTTAACCTTTATTTAACTAGGCAAGTCAGTTAAGAACAAATTCTTATTTACAATGACGGCCTACACCAGCCAAACCCGGAGGACGCTGGGCCAATTCAGGTATCATGGCTGGAGAGTTCTTTGAGGAAGAAATCATCAAGAGATGTGCTGGACCCTATGTCAGAGAGGTGTTTCTGGGACCACATCTATTCTTTCACGGTAGAATTATAGCAATGTTCAAGGTCTATTTACATAAATATTATATTTTTTAACCTAATGTTGGCTGTTAGTCTTTTTTATTTTATGCAGACAATGACCCAAAAGACACTGCCGTCTAGATTTGCGTTGACGTCATAAACTGGGTCAAGACCTACAACACTTTTCACAGCACATTACTCAACACTAGTGAGACTCACCACGCCTACTGTAGGTCTACAGTATATAGAAAAATATACGTTCATCTCTACATGTTGGTCTCCTGATTTAAACCTGATAGAACTTGTTTGGCATCAACTGAAAACATTCATCCATAACTCTGCCAAGCTTACAAGCAAAGATGAACTGGTGAAGGCCATCAAGATGTTTTGGCTTGAGAAAACTAACAACAAACAATAACAACAAATACATGGATCATCTGAGCGAGGTTGTACCCGTGGTCGTGGCGCTGAAATAAACATCTGCATTTTGAAAGTATTTTTTATAATTATTTTATTAACGAAAACATGAAGATGTTGATGAACAAATACTGTATATCAGTCCTTCTTTCGGAAATATATAAATCATTACCTATTATAAGGTTGATTAAAAATAGCAGACGATATTGACACTCCTATTATTCTCAGTATATTCACGTCCAAGTTGTCAGAGCCAGCTAGCTTCATCACAATGCTACGTCCAAGTTGTCAGAGCCAGCTAGCTTCATCACAATGCTAGGTCCAAGTTGTCAGAGCCAGCTAGCTTCATCACAATGCTACGTCCAAGTTGTCAGAGCCAGCTAGCTTCATCACAATGCTACGTCCAAGTTGTCAGAGCCAGCTAGCTTCATCACAATGCTACGTCCAAGTTTGTCAGAGCCAGCTAGCTTCATCACAATGCTACGTCCAAGTTGTCAGAGCCAGCTAGCTTCATCACAATGCTACGTCCAAGTTGTCAGAGCCAGCTAGCTTCATCACAATGCTACGTCTAAGTTGTCAGAGCCAGCTAGCTTCATCACAATGCTACATCCAAGTTGTCAGAGCCAGCTAGTGTCATCACAATGCTACGTCCAAGTTGTCAGAGCCAGCTAGCTTCATCACAATGCTACGTCCAAGTTGTCAGAGCCAGCTAGCTTCATCACAATGCTACGTCATACCGGCTGTATTTCGGCCTTTCGTGAACGGCTAGAGCACGTTTCACATGAAAACATGAAATTACCCCTGGAATGGATAGATCATCACTCTGAGATGCCCCAAAACAATATAACATTCATAAAGGGTGAATCTTTCCTTCATGGGTTGTGGAGCAAGTCCATATAAACATTTAAAAAGCAGCTTTACATTTGAACATTTACAAAAACGTTTCAAACATAATTCTGTGAGAATTCATGTTGAGATAATGTTATAATCTTATGTTGTATGTTACCTACAGGGTAACTAGCCCCAGGTGATAACAGGAGGCTAGTCTGAACATTTACATTTACATTTTTACATTTTAGTCATTTAGCAGACGCTCTTATCCAGAGCGACTTACAGTTAGAGTGAGTGCATACATTTTTTTTTTTTTTTTTTTTCATACTGGCCCCCCGTGGGAATCGAACCCACAACCCTGGCGTTGCAAACGCCATGCTCTACCAACTGAGCTACATCCCTGCTGGCCATTCCCTCCCCTATCCTGGACGACGCTGGGCCAATTGTGCGCCGCCCCAACACAGTCTCTGGTTGACCTTGGCGTGAGTTACCTACTTTATTATCACAATACACACACTCTCTCGTCCTCTATAGGGTCATGGTTCAGGCTGTCAGGGTAATGACACCTGTCGTCTGACTGTCTCAGTGGTTCTATAGCAGCCAACTCCATATCCCAGTACTACCTGGCTGAAAAAACATGTTTACATTCATTGGGTAAACCTAATCTAAGATTATTGTTAACACCTGGCTCATAACAATATGACTTAAATGTAAATTATTGAACAGAGACAGACACAGAGACACAGAGACAGAGACACAGAGACAGAGACAAAGAGACAGAGACAAAGAGACAGAGACACAGAGACAGAGACACAGAGACAGAGACAGAGACACAGAGACAAAGACACAGAGACACAGAGACACAGAGACAGAGACCGAGACACAGAGACACAGAGACACAGAGACCGAGACAGAGAGAGACAGAGACAGAGACACAGAGACAGAGACACAGAGACAGAGACCGAGACACAGAGACAGAGAGACACAGAGACAGAGACAGAGAGACACAGAGACACAGAGACAGAGAGAGACACAGAGAGAGAGAGAGACAGAGAGACAGAGAGACAGAGAGAGAGAGAGAGAGAGAGAGAGAGAGAGAGAGAGAGAGAGAGACAGAGAGAGAGACAGAGAGAGAGACAGAGAGAGACAGAGAGAGAGAGAGAGAGAGAGAGAGACAGCCTGCCAGCCAGTCAGGGAAGAGAGAGAGTGTTGGCTGATGTGGCCACCCTTTATAGCCTACAGGCCGAGCCTGCCCAGGGGCACCACATCAGCTGACGATCCTCCCAGCTCTGCCCACTGGCCTCCTGCAACAAGCTGACTACTGTTATGGGTGTAAGATGGCACGTTGGTGTCATCTGTTGGTACATGTTAATTACTGCAAACCAGTGTTTTTTACCAATGGGCTTGATTTTATTTCATTTTATTTAACCTTTATTTAACCAGGTAAGCCAGTTGAGAACAAGTTCTCATTTACAACTGCAACCTGGCCAAGATAAAGCAAAGCAGTGCGATAAAAACAACAACACAGAGTTACATATGGAATAAACAAAACGTACAGTCAATAACACAATAGAAAATATATATACAGTGTGTGCAAATGTAGTAAGTTATGGAGGTAGGGCAATAAATAGGCCATAGTGCAAAATAATTACAATTTAGTATTAACACTGGAGTGATAGATGTGTAGAAGAGACTGGGGTGCAAATTAGCAAAATAAATAACAACCAGGCATATTTCTCTTTAAGGAATACCTGGGATAGGATAATGTAATCCTTCTACCCCCCCCCCCCCCACCCCCCACCCCCCCAAATAAAAAAATAAAAAAATATAATAAATTGGTAAAACATTTAGTAAAATAAAAAGAATAAATTGAAAAGAAAAAAATAAAAACATTGTAAAGTGGTTATCCCACTGGCTATAAGGTGAATGCACCTATTTGTAAGTCGCTCTGGATAAGAGCGTCTGCTAAATGACGTAAATGTAATGTAAAAAAAATAACAATATGGGGATGAGGTAGTTGGGTGGGCTAATTACAGATGGGCTGTGTACAGGTGCAGTGATCGGTAAGGTGCTCTGACAACTGATGCTTAAAGTTAGTGAGGGAGATAAGTGTCTCCAGCTTCAGAGATATTTGCAGTTCGTTCCAGTCATTGGCAGCAGAGAACTGGAAGGAATGGCGGCCAAAGGAGGGGTTGGCTTTGGGGATGACCAGTGAGATATACCTGCTGGAACGCAGACTACGGGTGGGTGTTGCTATGGTGACCAATGTGCTAAGATAAGGCGGAGATTTGCCTAGAAGGGATTTATAGATAACCTGGAGCCAGTGGGTTTGGCGACGAATATGTAGTGAGGGCCAGGTCACAATGGTGGGTAGTATATGGGGCTTTGGTGACAAAACGTATGGCATGTTCAAGTTGCAGCGTAGGGTGCAGAGCTGGTGGCCGGGGTAGGGGTAGCCAGGTGGAAAGCATGGCCAGCCGTAGCAAAATGATTGTTGAAATTTTCAATTATCGTAGATTTATCGGTAGTGACAGTGTTTCCTAGCCTCAGTGCAGTGGGCAGCTGGGAAGAGATGCTCTTATTCTCCATGGACTTTACAGTGTCCCAAAACATTTTGGAGTTAGTGCTACAGGATGCACATTTCTGTTTGAAAAAGTTAGCCTTAGCTTTCCTAACTGCTTGTGTATATTGGTTCCTGACTTCCCTGAAAAGTTGCATATCGCGGGGGCTGTTCGAAGCTAATGCAGTACGCCACATGATGTTTTTGTGCTGGTCAAGGGCAGTCAAGTCTGGGGTGAACCAGGGGCTATATCTGTTCTTAGTTCGGGGCATGCTTATTTAAGATGGAGAGGAAAGCACTTTAAAAGAACAACCAGGCATCCTCTACTGACGGAATGAGGTCAATATCCATCCAGGATACCCGGGCCAGGTCAATTAGAAAGGCCTGCTCGCTGAAGTGTTTTAGGGAGCGTTTGACAGTGATGAGGGGTGGTCGTTTGACCGCGGACCCGTTACGGACGCAGGCAATGAGGCAGTGATCACTGAGATCCTGGTTGAAGACAGCGGAGGTGTATTTAGAGGGTAAATTAGTCAGGATGATATCTATGAGGGTGCCCATGTTAACAGATTTAGGGTTGTACCTGGTAGGTTCCTTGATAATTTGTGTGAGATTGAGGGCATCTAGTTTAGATTGTAGGACGGCCGGGGTGTTAAGCATATCCCAGTTTAGGTCACCAAGCAATACGAACTCTGAGGATAGATGGGGGGCAATCAATTCACATATGGTGTTCAGGGCACATCTGGGGGTGAGGGGGGTCTGTAGCAAGCGGCAACAGTGAGATACTTATTTCTGGAAAGGTGGATTTTTAGAAGTAGAAGCTCAAACTGTTTGGGCACAGACCTGGATAGTATGATAGAGCTCTGCAAGCTATCTCTACAGTAGATTGCAACTCCGCCCCCTTTGGCAGTTCTATCTAGACGGAAAATGTTGTAGTTGGGGATGAAAATTTCAGAATCTTTGGTGGCCTTCCTAAGCCAGGATTCAGACACTGCTAGAACATCAGGGTTGGCGGAGTGTGCTAACGCAGTGAATAACTCAAACTTAGGAAGGAGGCTTCTGATGTTAACATGCAAGAAACCAAGGCTTTTGCGATTGCAGAAGTCAACAAATGATAGCGCCTGGGGAGCAGGAGTGATACTGGGGGCTACAGGGCCTGGGTTAACCTCTACATCACCAGAGGAACAGAGGAGGAGTAGAATAAGGATACGGCTAAAGGCTTTAAGAACTGGTCTTCTAGTGCGTTGGGTACAGAGAAAAAAAGGGGCCGATTTCCGGGCGTTGTAGAATAGATTCAGGGCATTATGTACAGACAAGGATATGGAAGGATATGAGTACAGTGGAGGTAAACCTGAGCGTTGGGTAAAGATGAAAGAGATAGCATCACTGGAGGCACCGATTGAGCCGGGCTCCGCGTGTGTGTGGGGTGGGACAAAGGATCTATCTGAGACAGGTTGAGCAGGACTGGGGGCTCTACATTGAAAAAGTACAGTTAGAACTAACCGAAACAGCAATAGGCAAGGCATATTGACATGGGAGATAGGCATAAAGCAGTCACAGGTGTTATTCGAGAGAGCTAAGATAGCTGGTAATGGCGATGAAAGTTTGAGCTGAGGCTAAACAGGATGGGGTACCGTATAAAGGAACAGTCCAGCAGGCATCAGCTGTGTAGCTGAGTGATCATAAGGTCCACTGAACAGCAATAAGTGAGTCCGGGAGCAGTTCAGTGGCTGCTACGCTACAGGCGAGCTGGAGGCACGGCTGTTGATTGCGTGTGCTAGCGGGCCGGGGCTAGCAGGTGGATCTTCGTGGTCGTCGCAACGGGAAGCCTGTTGAAACCACATCAGACGATTACGTCGGCAGACCAGTCGTGATGGATCGGCAGGGCTCCGTGTCAACACTAGGAGGTCCCGTCGGGTTGACAGAGAGGTAGATAGCCTGGAGATGGGCCTGGCTCGAGGCTAGCTCAAGGCTAACTGGGGTTAGCTTCAGGACAGTGGTGATTAGTGGTGATTAGCCAACAACGACAACAGCCATTCGGTTGCAGCTAGCTAGTTGTGATGATCCGGTGTTAAGGTCCAGTGATTCAGTGATTCCGGCAGAAAATCCGATATGTTCTGGCTCGATAGCGCGATGTGCAGACTGTGCAGACTGGCTGATAATTGTCCAGGCTAGAGCTGGCTGGTAGGTAGTGCAGGCCACGGCCACGGACAATGGTGAAGACCGCTAACGGTGGCTAATAGCAACTAGTTTCAGCCAGAGGTTCTGGATAAAAATGTATGAAGAAATAATAGAATCCGTTCCATATTGGGTGAGGCGGGTTGCAGGAAAGTATATTTAGTTAAAAGATGGAAAGTGAGATTGATATACCCGGATGTATTGCAATGTGCTAACAAGACTGGTCAAATTAGAATGAACTGTTCTGGTTTACAAAATATGCTTCCATGAGTAAAATTCAGCCGGAATTCACTTTAGCTACAGTGAGTTTGCTAGTTAGCAGTTAGCTTCAGTGCTGTTAGCATCGGATAGACATGGCAGCGAACATTCCCCCTCCTGCCATTAAGAAGCTCAGCGGAGATTGGAGCACAAACTGGTTCAGAGGTGAATGGGAGGACTATGCACTAGCCACGGGACTTCTGGGAAAAGGATAATGATGTAGTGCCTGGCTCTTTGAGGACTATAATGGGAGCTGAATACCGACACGTATACAAACACAACCTGAACCGAACAGCAGCTCAGCAAGGTAACGCTACAGCTATTCATGATGCTCTTGAACATTAATTTAAGCCAGCAAAGCATTATGTTTTCGGGCTATTGCAAACAGGAGGACGAGGTCCGTTGACTTGTCACCAGGCAGGGAAAAGGCAGCTACATGTGAATAAAGTGCTTTAAGAGATTAACTTAATAGTGCTTGGTATAGCTGACGCGCAGACGTTCGCTGACAGAACTTGACCTGACGGTCTTGACAGTGGAGCTTACTGATATACAGATAAGGTCCACAGAGCTAGAAAGGACAATGGCAATGCTACATTCAGGCAGCCAGTAAAGAAATTCCCATTTGCCACAGCTAATGCTAATACTAATGCTAATGCTAATGCTACAGCCAACTCCGCAATAGACAGCCCCAATATGTGCAGATATTGTGCCATTGGAAAAGAACAGCCTATGGGAAAATGTGGAAATCCTGTGGTACAGCTAATCACCTTGCGAGGGTCTGCATGAAAAGCAAGAGAAAGGAGGGTAAAGTGCACTCCATTGAATAAAACACAGATGGAACAACAGCAATGAGAAGGATGTACAGTGGGGGGAAAAAGTTTTTAGTCAGCCACCAATTGTGCAAGTTCTCCCACTTAAAAAGATGAGAGAGGCCTGTAATTTTCATCATAGGTACACGTCAACTATAACAGACAAAATGAGGGGGAAAAAATCCAGAAAATCACATTGTAGGATTTTTAATGAATTTATTTGCAATTTATGGTGAAAAATAAGTATTTGGTCAATAACAAAAGTTTCTCAATACTTTGTTATATACCCTTTGTTGGCAAGGACACAGGTCAAACGTTTTCTGTAAGTCTTCATAAGGTTTTCACACACTGTTGCTGGTATTTTGGCCCATTCCTCCATGCAGATCTCCTCTAGAGCAGTGATGTTTTGGGGCTGTCGCTGGGCAACACAGACTTTCAACTCCCTCCAAAGATTTTCTATGGGGTTGAGATCTGGAGACTGGTTAGGCCACTCCAGGACCTTGAAATGCTTCTTACGAAGCCACTCCTTCGTTGCCCGGGCGGTGTGTTTGGGATCATTGTCATGCTGAAAGACCCAGCCACGTTTCATCTTCAATGCCCTTGCTGATGGAAGGAGGTTTTCACTCAAAATCTCACGATACATGGCCCCATTCATTCTTTCCTTTACACGGATCAGTCGTCCTGGTCCCTTTGCAGAAAAACAGCCCCAAAGCATGATATTTCCACCCCCATGCTTCACAGTAGGTATGGTGTTCTTTGGATGCAACTCAGCATTCTTTGTCCTCCAACCACGACGAGTTGAGTTTTTACCAAAAAGTTATATTTTGGTTTCATCTGACCATATGACATTCTCCCAATCCTCTTCTGGATCATCCAAATGCACTCTAGCAAACTTCAGACGGGCCTGGACATGTACTGGCTTAAGCAGGGGGACACGTCTGGCACTGCAGGATTTGAGTCCCTGGCGGCGTAGTGTGTTACTGATGGTAGGCTTTGTTACTTTGGTCCCAGCTCTCTGCAGGTCATTCACTAGATCCCCCCGTGTGGTTCTGGGATTTTTGCTCACCGTTCTTGTGATCATTTTGACCCCACGGGGTGAGATCTTGCGTGGAGCCCCAGATCGAGGGAGATTATCAGTGTGTCTTCCATTTCCTAATAATTGCTCCCACAGTTGATTTCTTCAAACCAAGCTGCTTACCTATTGCAGATTCAGTCTTCCCAGCCTGGTGCAGGTCTACAATTTTGTTTCTGGTGTCCTTTGACAGCTCTTTGGTCTTGGCCATAGTGGAGTTTGGAGTGTGACTGTTTGAGGTTGTGGACAGGTGTCTTTTATACTGATAACAAGTTCAAACAGGTGCCATTAATACAGGTAACGAGTGGAGGACAGAGGAGCCTCTTAAAGAAGAAGTTACAGGTCTGTGAGAGCCAGAAATCTTGCTTGTTTGTAGGTGACCAAATACTTATTTTCCACCATAATTTGCAAATAAATTCATTAAAAATCCTACAATGTGATTTTCTAGATTTACATTTACATTTACATTTACATTTTAGTCATTTAGCAGACGCTCTTATCCAGAGCGACTTACAGGAGCAATTAGGGTTAAGTGCCTTGCTCAAGGGCACATTTACGTCATTTAGCAGACGCTCTTATCCAGAGCGACTTACAAATTGGTGCATTCACCCTATAGCCAGTGGGATAACCACTTTACAATTTATTTTTATTTTTTATTTTTTTGGGGGGGGGGGGGTAGAAGGATTACTTTATCCTATCCCAGGTATTCCTTAAAGAGGTGGGGTTTCAAGTGTCTCCGGAAGGTGGTGAGTGACTCCGCTGTCCTGGCGTCGTGAGGGAGCTTGTTCCACCATTGGGGTGCCAGAGCAGCGAACAGTTTTGACTGGGCTGAGCGGGAACTATGCTTCCGCAGAGGAAGGGGAGCCAGCAGGCCAGAGGTGGATGAACGCAATGCCCTCGTTTGGGTGTAGGGACTGATCAGAGCCCGAAGGTACAGAGGTGCCGTTCCCCTCACTGCTCCATAGGCAAGCACCATGGTCTTGTAACGGATGCGAGCTTCAACTGGAAGCCAGTGGAGTGTGCGGAGGAGGGGGGTGACGTGAGAGAACTTGGGAAGGTTGAACACCAGACGGGCTGCGGCGTTCTGGATGAGTTGTAGGGGTTTAATGGCACAGGCAGGGAGGCCAGCCAACAGCGAGTTGCAGTAATCCAGACGGGAGATGACAAGTGCCTGGATTAGGACCTGTGCCGCTTCCTGTGTAAGGCAGGGTCGTACTCTCCGAATGTTGTAGAGCATGAACCTGCAGGAGCGGGTCACCGCCTTGATGTTAGCGGAGAACGACAGGGTGTTGTCCAGGGTCACGCCAAGGCTCTTCGCACTCTGGGAGGAGGACACAACGGAGTTGTCAACCGTGATGGCGAGATCATGGAACGGGCAGTCCTTCACCGGGAGGAAGAGCAGCTCCGTCTTGCCAGGGTTCAGCTTGAGGTGGTGATCCGTCATCCATACTGATATGTCTGCCAGACATGCAGAGATGCGATTCGCCACCTGGTTATCAGAAGGGGGAAAGGAGAAGATTAGTTGTGTATCGTCAGCGTAGCAATGATAGGAGAGGCCATGTGAGGATATGACAGAGCCAAGTGACTTGGTGTATAGGGAGAAAAGGAGAGGGCCTAGAACTGAGCCCTGGGGGACACCAGTGGTGAGAGCACGTGGTGCGGAGACAGCTTCTCGCCACGCCACTTGGTAGGAGCGACCGGTCAGGTAGGACGCAATCCAGGAGTGAGCCGCGCCGGAGATGCCCAGCTCGGAGAGGGTGGAGAGGAGGATCTGATGGTTCACAGTATCAAAGGCAGCAGACAGGTCTAGAAGGACAAGAGCAGAGGAGAGAGAGTTAGCTTTAGCAGTGCGGAGAGCCTCCGTGACACAGAGAAGAGCAGTCTCAGTTGAATGACCAGTCCTGAAACCTGACTGGTTTGGATCAAGAAGGTCATTCTGAGAGAGATAGCAAGAGAGTTGGCTAAAGACGGCACGCTCAAAAGTTTTGGAAAGAAAAGAAAGAAGGGATACTGGTCTGTAGTTGTTGACATCAGTGGGATCGAGTGTTGGTTTTTTGAGAAGGGGAGCAACTCTCGCTCTCTTGAAGACGGAAGGGACATGGCCAGCGGTCAAGGATAAGTTGATCAGCGAGGTGAGGTAGGGGAGAAGGTCACCGGAGATGGTCTGGAGAAGAGAGGAGGGGATGGGGTCAAGCGGGCAGGTTGTTGGGCGGCCTGCAGTCACAAGTCGCAGGATTTTATCTGGAGAGAGAGGGGAGAAAGAAGTCAAAGCATAGGGTAGGGCAGTGTGAGTAGGACCAGCAGTGTCATTAGACTTAACAAACGAGGATCGGATGTCGTCAACCTTCTTTTCAAAGTGGTTGACGAAGTCATCCACAGAGAGAGAGGAGGGGGGGGGGGGGGGGGATTCAGCAGGGAGGAAAATGTGGCAAAGAGCTTCCTAGGGTTAGAGGCAGATGCTTGGAATTTAGAGTGGTAGAAAGTGGCCTTAGCAGCAGAAACAGATGAAGAAAATGTAGAGAGGAGGGAGTGAAAAGATGCCAGGTCGGCAGGGAGTTTAGTTTTCTTCCATTTCCGCTCCGCTGCCCGGAGCTCTGTTCTGTGAGCTCGCAATGAGTCATCGAGCCACGGAGCTGGAGGGGAGGACCGAGCCGGCCGGGAGGATAGGGGACACAGAGAGTCAAAGGATGCAGAAAGGGAGGAGAGGAGGGTTGAGGAGGCAGAATCAGGAGATTGGAGGGAGAAGGATTGAGCAGAGGGAAGAGATGATAGGATGGAAGAGGAGAGAGTAGTGGGAGAGAGAGAGCGAAGGTTGCGGCGGCGCATTACCATCTGTGTAGGGGCAGAGTGAGTAGTGTTGGAGGAGAGCGAGAGAGAAAAGGAAACAAAGTAGTGGTCGGAGACATGGAGGTGAGTTGCAGTGAGATTAGTAGAAGAGCAGCATCTAGTAAAGATGAGGTCAAGCGTATTGCCTGCCTTGTGAGTAGGGGGGGACGGTGAGAGGGTGAGGTCAAAAGAGGAGAGGAGTGGAAAGAAGGAGGCAGAGAGAAATGAGTCAAATGTGGACATAGGGAGGTTGAAATCCCCCAAAACTGTGAGGGGTGAGCCATCCTCAGGAAAGGAACTTATCAAGGCGTCAAGCTCATTGATGATCTCTCCAAGGGAACCTGGAGGGCGATAGATGACAAGGATATTAAGCTTAAATGGGCTAGTGACTGTGACAGCATGGAATTCAAATGAGGAGATAGACAGGTGGGTTAGGGGAAAAATTGAGAATGTCCACTTGGGAGAGATGAGGATTCCTGTGCCACCACCCCTCTGACCAGATGCTCTCGGGGTATGCGAGAACACATGGTCAGACGAGGAGAGAGCAGTAGGAGTAGCAGTGTTTTCAGTGGTAATCCATGTTTCCGTCAGCGCCAGGAAGTCGAGGACTGGAGGTTAGCATAGGCTGGGATGAAGTCAGCTTTGTTGGCAGCAGAACGGCAGTTCCAGAGGCTGCCTGAGACCTGGAACTCCAGGTGTGGGGTGCGTGCAGGGACCACCAGGTTAGAGAGGCAGCAGCCACGCGGTGTGAGGCGTTTGTGTAGCCTGTGCAGAGAGGAGAGAACAGGGATAGGCAGAGGCATAGTTGACAGGCTGTAGCAAATGGCTACAATAATGCAGAGGAGATCGGAATGAAATGAACTAAACATCTGGAAGAGGAGAGAGCAGGGCCTCCCTCACCAAAAACTTCCACCTCAGAAACTATAATTGTTTCACTGAACCACCCGAGCAAAAAACTCTCCCAACTTCCACCTTTAGAAATCAGAATTGTTGTGAACCACAGCGGTTCAATGTTTAAAGGAGTAGACTCAACCCACTTTATTCAGCTAGCTAACTATGACACCATAGCTAACTAGCATGCTAGCATCCAATAACACACAGTTTAGCACCAACACTTGGTCACAACAAACTACCAATAGTGTGTTAACACACTAAACAGATCATTCGTGTCCGTGTCTAGTTCCTTTCATAACGCAGCAATAATTAAACGTTGGCTAGCTAGCATAAGTATATTGTATTATCTACTACAGTACAGTTAGCTGGTCGTGTTGGCTAGCTAGCAATGGCCACTGTGTTGACTTTGTTTGAAGAACGGCTAGCTAGCTAGCTTCGTGCTACACCGAAGACAATGCCAACCTACAGTAACTACCCACAACAGCCCACGATGCCTAACTATGATGCCATAGCTAACTAGCATGCTAGCATCCAATAACACACAGTTTAGCACCAATACTTGGTTACAACAAACTACCAATAGTGTGTTAACACACTAAACAGATAATTCGTGTCCGTGTCTAGTTCCTTTCATAACGCAGCAAAAGATTTGTCTTTCTCAATTTGTCTGTCATAGTTGACGTGTACCTATGATGAAAATTACAGGCCTCTCTCATCTTTTTAAGTGGGAGAACTTGCACAATTGGTGGCTGACTAAATACTTTTTTCCCCCACTGTATATGCTAGCGAGTGCATAGGGGCAGCGAGGGCCAAAGGAAAAAAGTGGTTTGTCACTCTACAACTTAAATAATAAACTAGCTAGAGTCAGGGCCAGAGACAAACTCACAGAGTAGCACCAAGCTGAAACTGTATTCAGGCCTGGTCAATGATCCCTCTTTAGGCCTGTTTGTGACAGTGTGTTGTGCATGGCCAGAAACACACCCTTGAGTTTGAAATAGTTGAGGCTAGTCAACAGCCATTACTGTCAGGGTCCACATGCGAGCGCCTCAGGCTTATTAACTTCACCATCCCAGCAGATCTTAACATCATAGACAAAGTCCAGGCTGGTCCCCTGAGCAAAGAGACACTCCTAAGCAAATACCATGATGTCTTCAACGCACCGGTCGAGTCAGTTCCCTGCGAAGTCCACTTTGAGTTGTCCAGTGTGCATCCCGCAATGTACCAGTGGCCATGAAAGCAGCTGCTAAGGATCAGCTTGACAAATACGAAGCAGATGGCCACATCACATCCGTCACCGAGCCTACAGACTGGATAAGTAATATGGTTATCGTCAAGAAACCAGACAAGCTACGGATATGCATTGATCCTAAACACCTCATCCGGGCTCTGAGACGTCCACATTACATTATGCCCACGTTGGAGGATGTTCTTTACAAACTCCCGAAGGCCAGAGTCTTCACGCTCGTGGACGCCAGAGATGCCTTCCTGCAGTGCAAGCCCAGCAGCTACATGACCGCCTTTTGGACACCCTGGGGCAGGAAGAGGTGGTTGAAGCGCCCGTTTACGGTCTCCGACTTTTGCTTTCATGTACGAATTAACTATAGCCATTGAATTATACCGTGCTGATATACCGTGCGTTAGAGGGAAATAATGCACACTATAGAATGCTCTTCAAGCCAATCAGAAACGAGTATTCAACAACGACATGGTACACATTTTTTGTAATGTCAGTTGAGTTGACTCAACAAATCACAGCACAGATTGAAGGGTACACTTCCTGCTTTTACTTCCTGGCATGGGTACACTCAAAATGGCTGCCAATCCACCCATTATGCCATCATTGACTTGAATGGAGATGTCCTTTTTATTAATTCTTATTGCTATGGGTTTTGCATAGGCGAGTGAATACCATACTTTAATGCCTGTGGATCTAGAGCCCTGTTTAATTAACTGGTTCAAACTGCTATTTTGGGAGCAGAATGATGTGGCAATGGAGGCTGGAGAAGCAATAGCTGGACAGAATAATGGTGGAAGCAGAAGTGCTGGTTCTGACGGCGCATTGAGCAAGAGTGAGAGTGAGTGGAAGACTGTGGCAACAGAAAATAGAGCAAAAATATTTATTGTTGGAGTGCGATTTGTTAATAATGATGTATACTTGGGGAGATCCATTTGAGGTCACAAAGATGATAAAGGATGAATTAGGAAAAGTATCAGTCAGAGTTACCAGGAGGGGTTTGGTTCTGATTTCATGCATCTCAGAAGAGCAGAAGGAGAAGCGCCTTAAGTTGAAGCTTTGATTTTCGGACCATTAAAGGTGTGAAATCAGGAGTATCGTTCAGTAGGTGGCTGAATGGACATTAAATGGACATTAACACCATGATACCAGAGAAGAAGAAGAAGCTACGTTCATGCCTGGAGTGGTAGATGCACGTAGTTTAAACCGAATGATTGACGGAAAGAAGGACGAAAGCCTATTGGTTTCACTGTCATTTGATGAAGTGGTTCTCCTGACTCATGTAAAGCTTAGGTATGTGAGATATGTGATTCGTTTCAGGAAACTAGGCGTATGTCGCGCGTCAATACTTCACAGGAGAGCCATTTGAACGTAAACTTTTTTTATTTATCAAAATGCGTTTTTTGGCAGAAATGCCTTCTGGAACATGTGAACTTTCATGTGCCTTATTAACAAACTTTTATGCCATCTGTAAATACGAATCAAATTGTTAAATTACTAGCCTAGTTGGTTTAACCACAGAAAAAGACAGGAACCTTCCCGCAATAATAGATGTGCTGGACATGCCGAGAGATGGGTTTGGATTGGTCTGCCATGTAGCACGCTTCTGTCTATAACATGAGCTGGTCAGTATGTGTAGGTAATCCTTTCTAACGCGGCTTTTTTGAAAGATATCATGTAGTAATACTGCAAAAGTGTTGCTCTCCACTTTCTGGAGGACCGAGTTTTGAAATCGGTGTAATGCCCAGTGGAATTAGAGTATGATTGCTAAGGAGATGGAGAAAATTCTGGCGTTTGATTGCAAACACACAGAGGCAGTCGAAAAGAGAACACACAGAACGCTGTTGTATAAAACACTTGTCTCCGGATTACATCTTCAAACTAAGGGCAACCATGGCATCCGTGACAGAGAGGGAGAAGCGTCCATCCATGTATACGGGTAAAATAGTCTAGCTAGCTACATTTTCAGATATTACATGTTTCTAATTTTGTCAGAAAGTCATTTTTCATTTCAAGTTAAAGCGTACAGTTAGCTATCTAGCTAACGTTAGCTGGCTGGCTCGCAAGCTAACGTTACGAGTATGATCTGTGTAGTAATATTATTCGTATCTCAGAGTCATTTGCATTGCTAGTTATAGCCTAATGTTAGCTAGCTAGCTAACATTGAACCTGGTTGGTTAGCTACCTGCAGGTTCATGCAGGGTAATAACGCTATGAGTTGGGATTATGGTTCATTGTTTAGCTAGCTAGCTACATGTCTAAACAAAAGACTCTGTCGATAGACGTAGCTTGTAAATTCGCTGTGCCAGAGCGAAGAATAACTGACAAATTTACGAACGCTCAACACCGCTTGAATATGGCCGGTGTCAGTAAATGTTGGCAAAAAAGTGTAATTAAATTGTTGCCAGCAGCACAGTTGCAGTCACCAACGCTCTGGATAACATAAAAACAGCCTAACCAGCTCTGCTAGTGTGAGTAAAATGGTCAGAGTGAGCTGTTCTCTCATTTATGTCTGGAAGTAGCTAGCAAGCTAGCCAACATTAGCCAGTTAGATTGGGTGCTTGACTGCTGTTGTTAGGTCAAAACGTTCAGATCAATGCTACTCCTCGGCCAGAGCGTCCAGTCTGCACTCTGAATGCGAAACGCTCTGAATTTACGAACTGACAATCTGACAACGCTCTATTTACGAACACCCAGAGCGCACTCTGAGCGCACTCTGGCACTCCAGATTGAATTTACGAACACACCGTAGTATAAACCAGCCTTTAGTCTTGAAATCTTTGGTTGTTTAGAACATGGCCTCACATGTGAATCCTTAAAGAGATGGGTGGGGCTAAGGCTTAAGAGGGTGTTAACGATGCTGAATTGGTGTAGACAAAGAAGAGCTCTCCAGTAGGTTTATCAAAACATTCAAGGGCCATTTTCTCAAAAGTGAGGTTACAAGTTTATCAACTTTTCAAAGCAGAATTACTTTCCCATTGTTCTTCAACTCTAGTGTATGAGTCTAACTCTGAGTCTCTACTTTTATCCAATGTAAAAAACACAATTTCAAATTTTGCTACATAAGACCGAATCAAGCTGGTCGGTCACATATAAGGTGAGACCATATGTACAGAAGGTTTTACTGTGGTTTGATTAAGTGGTTCTCCTGACTCATGTAAAACGTGTGTATGTGAGATATGAGGTCAGACCGTATGTACAGAAGCCGCTTCAGTGTTATAATTGTAAAAAGTTTGGAAATGTGGTAGGTGTTTGCAGAAGAAACAAATATGTAGTAGTTGAGGAGTCTGAGGAAGCAAGGGGCTGTAATTGGAATGGGAATCACACTCCTGAGTTTCCTCAATGCCCTTTTTAAAGAGGTTGCAGTAGCTAGGTTAGGGCAGCAGGTTAAGGGCAGCAGGTTAAGGGCAGCAGGTTTAGCGGAAGGAGAACCTGAGGTACTAAACAGAAGAAGAAGACTTTGTAGCATTTATTGCTCAAGTGATTAATTGCACTGGACACATTTTATAAAAAAATCTCAAGAAACTAGAAATCACTGTGAAGGCGGCAAAAACATTTTCGGATCTTCAGGACTTCACGGCTGAAATGTTACAGGAAATATTGAATGAAGAGGTTCCCCCCCTCTCAGGCTCCTGAACCTGTGTAGGGATCTGAGAAGACATTAATCCGATTGAAGGAGTAACGTTTTTGTTTTTGTTCACCCTTCTCCTTTCTGCATTAAAGCTGTAATACTCTATGTAACTTTTTGGGCGAACTGACCAAATTCACATAGAAATGTGAGTTATAGATCTGTCATTCTCATTGAAAGCAAGTCTAAGAAGCGGTAGATCTGTTCTATGTGTGATATTTTCTATGCTTCCGTTCTTAAGTTTAGTTTTTGCATCTTTTACTTTCGGTTTTGTACACACTCTTAAAACAACTGAAAATACAATATTTTTGCTTATGGAAATTATATTTAGATGCAATGATTCTCTACACAGTGACTGCTTGTTTTGTCACATAAACTGAAAGTAGGCGAAGTGTTAGAATTTTAGCAACCAAGAAATTGGGGAGTGATTTGTTAATTTCTGCATATTGCACCTTTTAAAGTTGATCAGTTTTTCACCAGTAGGTGGCGGTATCTCTAACATTGACTGAAATAGCTAACTAGTTATTAAGTTTAGGTAAGAATTATTTAAGGTAAAAAGTTGTTGCTTTGTTTGTCGCAGGGCAGTGACGTATCGCCGATATTAGTGGACAAGTTAGTTAGCAAATTAGCTCTCTAACTATTTTAGCTAGCTAACATTAGGTCACAGACAACTAACTAAATAGCTAGAACAAGATGGTGCCGACAGACATGGCAGCTCTGCTTCCAGCTCCTAAACAACTTTGCAGTATTTTTATGTTGTGTTATTTCTTACATTATTAGCCCAAAAAGTTTTTTGTGTTATTACATACAGCCAGAAATAACTTTGGGATATCAGAGCGACGGTAACTCACCAGCATTCTGACCAGAAATACGACTTTCTCCGAATTGGATCCTTTGTTCGTACCCCCAAAGGCAATTTAACTTATCCCAGAGGCTGCTCCAAGATGCCGCCGGCGGAGAAGAGGTATTCGGAGTGGACTTCTAGTCCGACTCAGGAGGCGTTCACACCATCTACCGCTTCCGAGTATATCACTCGCTAATGTTCAGTCCCTGGACAATAAAGTAGACGAGCTCAGGGCGAGGATCCTTCCAGAGAGATATCAGGGACTATAACTTACTCTGTTTCACGGAATCATGGGTCAAGATGCTCCCAATATAACTTTTGAGGATCTGAGGGCCAATGCCAAATATTTTCCGTCTCTCGAGTGGGAAGAGGCGTTGTTGTGCCTTCTTCACAACTGTGTTGGTGTGTGTGGACCATGATAATTCCTTAGTGATGTGGACACAGAGAAACTTGAAGCTCTTGACCCGCTCCACGACTACCCTGTCGATGTGGATGTGGGCATGCTCGGCCTTCCGTTTCCTGTAGTCCACAATCAGCTCCTTTGTCTTGCTGACATTTAGGGAGAGGTTGGTGTCCTGTCACTGACCTCCTCCCTATAGGCTGTCTCATCGTCGTTGGTGATCAGGCCTACCACCGTCGTGTCAACAGCAAAGTTAATTATGGTATTGGAGTCATGCGCTGCCACACAGTCATGGGTGAACAGGGAATACTACCCTAACCACCTTGCAGGTAGCGTGTTGGGCCAGTAACCGGATGACCGATGGTTCAAAACCCCAAGCCGACGAAGGGAAAAAAATCTGTTGGTGTGTCCTTGACTAAGGCACTTAACCCTAATTGCTCCTGTAAGTTGTTCTGGATAAGAGCATCTCCTAGATTACTTCTTTTTTTTTAATCTGGGGTCCAGTTGCAGAGGGAGGTGTTCAGTCCCATGGTCCTGAGCTTAGTGATTGGCTTAAAGGGCACTATGTTGTTGAACGCTGAGCTGTAGTCAATGAACAACATTCTCACATAGGTGTTACTCTCGTCCAGGTGGGAAAGGGCAGTGTGGAGTGCAATAGAGATTGCATCATCTGTGGCTCTGTTGGGGCACTATACAAATTGGAGTGGTCCAGGATGTCTGGGATGATGGTGTTGATGTGAGCCATAACCAGCCTTTTAAAGCATTTCATGGCTACAGATGTGAGTGCTACGGGGCGGTAGTCATTTAGACAGGTTACCTTGGTGTTCTTGGGCACAGGGACTATGGTGGTCTGCTTGAAACATGTAGGTATTACAGACAGGGTCAGGGAGAGGTTGGAAATGTCAGTGAAGACACTTTCCAGTTGGTCAGCGCTTGCTCTGAGTATACGCCTGGTAATCCATCTGGCCCTGCGGCCTTGTGAATGGTAACCTGTTTAAAGGTTGTGCGAGCATTGAAGGCCTTTAGCTTGTCTGGTAGGCTTGTGTCACTTGCCAGCTCGCAGCTGGGACTCCCTTTGTAATCCGTGATAGTTTGCAAGCCCTGCCACATCCGACGAGTGTCAAAACCGGCATAGTAGGATTGAATCTAAATCCTGTATTGACGTTTTAACTGTTTGATGGTTCGTCGGAGGTCGTAGCGTGGTTTCTTATAGGTATCCGGATTAGTGTCCTTCTCTCCTTGAAAGCGGAACCTCTAGCCTTTAGCTCAGTGCAGGTGTTGCTTGTAATGCATGGCTTCTGGTTGGGATATGTACATACGGTCACTGTGGGGATGACATCGTCAATGCACTTTTTAATGAAGCCGGTGATTGATGTGGTAAACTCCTCAATACCATCGGATGAATCACAGAAAATATTCCAGTCTGTGCTAGCGAAACTGTCCTGTAACTTGGCATCCGCTTCATCTGACCACTTCCTCATTGAGCACGTCACTGGTACTTCTAGTTTGAGTTTTGGTCAGATTTGGAACTAGAAGAGGTGGGAACTAGAGGAGGTGGGAACTAGAGGAGGTGGGAACTAGAGGAGAGGGAACTAAAGGAGAGGGAAACTAGAGGAGGGGGGAACTAGAGGAGGGGGGAACTAGAGGAGAGGGGAACTAGAGGAGGGGGGAACTAGAGGAGAGGGGAACTAGAGGAGGGGGGAACTAGAGGAGAGGGAACTAGAGGAGAGGGGAACTAGAGGAGGGGGGAACAAGATAAGGGGGAACTTTGGAGGGGGGAACTAGAGGAGAGGGAAGTAGAGGAGGGGGAGGGGAAATAGAGGAGGAGGGAACTAAAGAAGGGGGAACTAGAGGGGGAGCTAGAGGAGAGGGGAACTAGGGGAGGTGGAACTAGAGGAGAGGGGAACTAGAGGAGGGGGGAACTAGAGGAGAGGGGAACTAGGGGAGGTGGAACTAGAGGAGAGGGGAAATAGAGGAGGAGGGAACTAAAGAAGGGGGAACTAGAGGGGGGGAACTAGGGGAAGGTGGAACTAGAGGAGTGGGAACTAGGGGAGGAGGAACTAGAAGAGGGGGAACTAGGGGAGGTGGAACTAGAGGAGGGGGGGACTAGAGGAGAGGGGAACTAGAGGGGGGGAACTAGGGGAGAGGGGAACTAAAGGAGGGGGGACTAGAGGAGAGGGGAACTAGGGGAGGTGGAACTAGAGGAGAGGGGAACTAGAGGGGGGAACTACAAGAGAGGGGGACTAGGGGAGGTGGAACTAGAGGAGAGGGGAACTAGAAGAGAGGGGAACTAGGGGAGGTGGAACTAGTGGAGAGGGGAACTAGGGGAGAGGGGAACTAGGGGAGAGGGGAACTAGAAGAGAGGGGAACTAGGGGAGGTGGAACTAGAGGAGAGGGGAACTAGGGGAGGTGGAACTAGGGGAGAGGGGAACTAGAAGAGAGGGGAACTAGGGGAGGTGGAACTAGAGGAGAGGGGAACTAGGGGAGAGGGGAACTAGAGGAGAGGGGAACTAGGGGAGAGGGGAACTAGAGGAGAGGGGAACTAGGGGAGGTGGAACTAGAGGAGGTGGAACTAGAGGAGAGGGGAACTAGAGGAGAGGGGAACTAGGGGAGGTGGAACTAGAGGAGAGGGGAACTAGGGGAGAGGGGAACTAGGGAAGAGGGGAACTAGGGGAGAGGGGAACTAGAGGAGAGGGGAACTAGGGGAGAGGGGAACTAGGGGAGAGGGGAACTAGGGGAGGTGGAACTAGAGGAGGTGGAACTAGAGGAGAGGGGAACTAGAGGAGAGGGGAACTAGGGGAGGTGGAACTAGAGGAGAGGGGAACTAGGGGAGAGGGGAACTAGAGGAGGGAGGACTAGAGGAGAGGGGAACTAGAGGAGAGGGGAACTAGGGGAGAGGGGAACTAGGGGAGGGGGAACTAGAGGAGAGGGGAACTAGGGGAGGTGGAACTAGAGGAGAGGGGAACTAGAGGAGAGGGGAACTAGGGGAGGTGGAACTAGAGGAGAGGGGAACTAGAGGAGGTGGAACTAGAGGAGGTGGAACTAGAGGAGGGAGGACTAGAGGGGGGGGGAACTAGAGGAGGGGGGAACTAGAGGAGAGGGGAACTAGGGGAGGGGGGAACTAGAGGAGAGGGGAACTAGAGGAGGGGGGAACTAGAGGAGAGGGGAACTAGAGGAGGTGGAACTAGAGGAGGGAGGACTAGAGGGGGGGGGAACTAGAGGAGAGGGGAACTAGAGGAGAGGGGAACTAGGGGAGGTGGAACTAGAGGAGGTGGAACTAGAGGAGAGGGGAACTAGGGGAGGGGGGAACTAGAGGAGGTGGAACTAGAGGAGAGGGGAACTAGAGGAGAGGGGAACTAGAGGAGGGGGAACTAGGGGAGGGGGGAACTAGAGGAGGGGGGAACTAGAGGAGGTGGAACTAGAGGAGAGGGGAACTAGAGGAGAGGGGAACTAGAGGAGAGGGGAACTAGGGGAGGGGGGAACTAGAGGAGGGGGGAACTAGAGGAGGTGGAACTAGAGGAGAGGGGAACTAGAGGAGAGGGGAACTAGAGGAGGGGGAACTAGAGGAGAGGGGAACTAGAGGAGAGGGGAACTAGAGGAGGGGGGAACTAGAGGAGAGGGGAACTAGAGGAGAGGGGAACTAGAGGAGGGGGGAACTAGAGGAGAGGGGAACTAGGGGAGGGGGGAACTAGAGGAGGGGGGAACTAGAGGAGGGGGGAACTAGAGGAGAGGGGAACTAGGGGAGGGGGGAACTAGAGGAGAGGGGAACTAGAGGAGGGGGGAACTAGAGGAGAGGGGAACTAGAGGAGGGGGGAACTAGGGGAGGTGGAACTAGAGGAGGTGGAACTAGAGGAGAGGGGAACTAGGGGAGGTGGAACTAGAGGAGGTGGAACTAGAGGAGAGGGGAACTAGAGGAGAGGGGAACTAGAGGAGAGGGGAACTAGGGGAGAGGGGAACTAGAGGAGAGGGGAACTAGAGGAGAGGGGAACTAGAGGAGGGGGGAACTAGAGGAGAGGGGAACTAGGGGAGGGGGGAACTAGAGGAGGGGGGAACTAGAGGAGGGGGGAACTAGAGGAGAGGGGAACTAGGGGAGGGGGGAACTAGAGGAGAGGGGAACTAGAGGAGGGGGGAACTAGAGGAGAGGGGAACTAGAGGAGGGGGGAACTAGAGGAGAGGGGAACTAGAGGAGGGGGAACTAGAGGAGAGGGGAACTAGAGGAGAGGGGAACTAGAGGAGGGGGGAACTAGAGGAGAGGGGAACTAGAGGAGGGGGGAACTAGAGGAGAGGGGAACTAGAGGAGGGGGAACTAGAGGAGGGGGGAACTAGGGGAGAGGGGAACTAGAGGAGGGGAACTAGAGGAGGTGGAACTAGAGGAGAGGGGAACTAGAGGAGGGGGGAACTAGAGGAGAGGGGAACTAGAGGAGGGGGGAACTAGAGGAGAGGGGAACTAGAGGAGGGGGGAACTAGAGGAGGGGGGAACTAGAGGAGGGAGGACTAGAGGGGGGGGGAACTAGAGGAGTGTGTTTTGGATCATTGTCTTGCTGCATGACTCAGCTTCAGCTCACAGACGGGTGGTCTGACATTCTCCTGTAGAATTCTCTGATACAGAGCAGAATTCATGGTTCTTTCTATTAAGGCAAGTCGTCCAGGTCCTGAGGCAGCAAAGCATCCCCAAACCATCACACTACCACCACCACCATGCTTGACCGTTGGTAGGAGGTTTGTATTTGTATTTATTTTGGATCCCCACCAAGGCAGCAGCTACTCTTCCTGGGGTCCAGCAAAATTAAGGCAGTTTATACCATTTTAAAAACATTACAATACATTCACAACACAATGTGTGCCCTCAGGCCCCTACTATATATTGAATGGCGCCGGAGAAGATGGCTGCCGTTTTACAGCCCTCTAACCAATTGTACTATTATGTGTGTTTTTCCGCGTTATTTGTAATTTATTCTGTACATAATGTTTCTGCCATCATCTCTTATAACCAAAAAGAGCTTCTGGATATCAGGACAGCGATTACTCACCTCGTATTGGACGAAGATTTTTTCTTCAACAAGTCGGACGCGAAGGATATCATACAGACACCCGACAAGGCCCAAATCGGCGTCATTCGCATGAGAAAGAGACAGAGATATCGTGGACGTAGGTCGGGGTGCCTTGTAAGGATCCGACGGCGAGCGAGTAAACTGCCGCTCCCATCAATCCTATTAGCCAATCTTCAATCATTTGAAAATAAATTGGATGACCTAAGATTACGGTTATCCTACCAACGGGACATTAAAAACTGTAATATATTATGTTTCACAGAGTCGTGGCTGAACGACGACATGGACAACATACAGCTAGCGGGCTATACGCTACATCGGCAGAATAGAACGGCTGACTCCGGTAAGACAAGGGGTGGCGGTCTGTGTATATTTGTAAACAACAGCTGGTGCATGAAATCAAATACTAAGGAAGTCTCAAGGTTTTGCTTGCCTGAGGTAGAGTATCTCATGATAAGCTGTAGACCACACTATTTACCAAGAGAGTTTTCATCTATATTTTTCATAGCTGTCTATTTACCACCACAAACCAATGCTGGCATTAAGATTGCACTGAATGAACTGTATAAGGCCATAAGTGAACAGGAAAACGCTCATCCAGAGGCAGCGCTGGCCGGGGACTTTAATGCAGGGAAACTTAAATCAGTTCTACCTAACTATCATGGTCCAAACACACCAAGACAGTCGTGAAGAGGGCACGACAAAGCCTATTCCCCCTCAGGAGACTGAAAAGATTTGGCATGGGTCCTCAGATCCTCAAAAAATTATACAGCTGCACCATCAAGAGCATCCTGACTGGTTGCATCACCGCCTGGTATGGCAACTGCTCGGCCTCCGACCGCAAGGCACTACAGAGGGTAGTGCGTACGGCCCAGTACATCACTGGGGCCAAGCTTCCTGCCATCCAGGACCTCTATACCAGGCGGTGTCAGAGGAAGGCCCTCAAAATTGTCAAAGACTCCAGCCACCCTAGTCATAGACTGTTCTCTCTGCTACTGCACGGCAAGCGGTACCGGAGTGCCAAGTCTAGGTCCAAAAGACTTCTCAACAGCTTCTACCCCCAAGCCATAAGACTCCTGAACAGCTAATCATGGCTACCCGGACTATTTGCACTGCCCCCCCCCACCCCCACCCCATCTTTTTACGCTGCTGCTACTCTGTTAATTATTTATGCATAGTCACTTTAACTCTACCCACATGCACATATTACCTCAACTAGCCGGTGCCCCCGCACATTGACTCTGCACCGGTACCCCCGTATATATAGCCTCCCTACTGTTATTTTACTTCTGCTCTTTTTTTCTCAACACTTTTTTATAAAAAAATTAATGCATTGTTGGTTAAGAGCTGTAAGTAAGCATTTCACTGTAATGTCTACACCTGTTGTATTCGGCGCATGTGGCCAATAACATTTTGATTTGATTTGATTTGTACTACCACATATCTACAGTAAAACATGCATGTGTACGTGTGTGTATAGTGCGTATGTTATCATGTGTCTGTGTCTATGTTTGTGTTGCTTCACAGTCCCCACTGTTCCATAAGGTGTATTTTTATCTGTTTTTTAAATCTAATTTTACTGCTTGCATCAGTTACCTGATGTGGAATAGAGTTCCATGTAGTCATGGCTCTATGTAGTACTGTGCACCTCCCATAGTCTGTTCTGGACTTGGGGACTGTGAAGAGACCTCTGGTGGCATGTCTTGTGGGGTATGCATGGGTGTCTGAGCTGTGTGCCAGTAGTTCAAACAGACAGCTCGGTACATTCAACATGTCAACACCTCTCACAAATTCAAGTAGTGATGAAGTCAATCTCTTTGCAGACATAATCCCAATTGAGATGTTGTGGCAGGACTTGAAACGAGCAGTTCATGCTTGAAAACCCACAAATGTCGCTGAGTTAAAGCAGTTCTGCATGGAAGAGTGGCACAACCAGTTATTGAGTGTAAGGGGGCAATTCCTTTTTTCACCCAGGGCATTGGGTGTTGCATAACTTTCTTTATGAAATAAATGAACTACGTATATAATTGTTGTGTTGAAGATCTGATAACATTCAGTATCAAAAATATGCAAAAGTAGAGAAAATTAGAAAGGGGGCAAATACTTTTTCACAGCACTGTACATGTAAAATGTTGCACCAGGTCTGAGGAGGGGTAACCATGGCCACCAGGGATGCAGTTGCAGAAGAAAACCAATCAGAACACATCACATGAACAAGACAGGCCAGTCTTCATGTACAACACAAATGTTACTTTCCTCTTGTTGACTTATTTATTGATTTTCTTCACATCTCTAATGTAGATGACAGAAACAAGAAACAAGCAGAGAGGGAGAAAACAAACAGCTTATTTTATTTTGTTTTTTTTATTGTTTTTTAAACAAAAATCAACCGTTTGGGGTTCTGAACTCATTAGTAATTCTGATTACAAACCCAAGGATCTACCAAGAAGATATCTATGAGGTTGTCTTTGTCAGCCGCCATCGCTCCCCAGGTGAAGGAGTCTTCTGACTCTTTAGTCCCATAAAGACCAGAGCCCAATCCCAAATGGACCCTACGCCCTCCAACCTACACCTTGCCCTTAGCCCTATGCCCTATGCCCTTAGCCCTATGCCCTTAGCCCTATGCCCTTAGCCCTATGCCCTTAGCCCTATGCCCTTAGCCCTATGCCCTATGCCCTTAGCCCTATGCCCTATGCCCTTAGCTCTATGCCCTTAGCCCTTAGCCCTATGCCCTTAGCCCTATGCCCTTAGCCCTATGCCCTTAGCCCTATGCCCTATGCCCTATGCCCTAAGCCCTATGCCCTTAGCCCTTAGCCCTATGCCCTTAGCCCTATGCCCTTAGCCCTTAGCCCTATGCCCTTAGCCCTATGCCCTATGCCCTATGCCCTATGCCCTATGCCCTATGCCCTTAGCCCTATGCCCTATGCCCTTAGCCCTATGCCCTATGCCCTTAGCCCTATGCCCTTAGCCCTATGCCCTATGCCCTTAGCTCTATGCCCTTAGCCCTATGCCCTTAGCCCTATGCCCTTAGCCCTATGCCCTTAGCCCTATGCCCTTAGCCCTATGCCCTTAGCCCTATGCCCTATGCCCTTAGCTCTATGCCCTTAGCCCTATGCCCTTAGCCCTATGCCCTTAGCCCTATGCCCTATGCCCTATGCCCTTAGCCCTATGCCCTATGCCCTTAGCCCTATGCCCTTAGCCCTTAGCCCTATGCCCTATGCCCTTAGCCCTTAGCCCTATGCCCTTAGCCCTATGCCCTTAGCCCTATGCCCTTAGCCCTATGCCCTATGCCCTATGCCCTTAGCCCTTAGCCCTTAGCCCTATGCCCTTAGCCCTTAGCCCTATGCCCTATGCCCTTAGCCCTTAGCCCTTAGCCCTTAGCCCTATGCCCTTAGCTCTATGCCCTTAGCCCTATGCCCTATGCCCTTAGCCCTATGCCCTTAGCCCTATGCCCTTAGCCCTATGCCCTATGCCCTATGCCCTTAGCCCTATGCCCTTAGCCCTATGCCCTATGCCCTTAGCCCTATGCCCTTAGCCCTATGCCCTTAGCCCTTAGCCCTATGCCCTTAGCCCTATGCCCTATGCCCTTAGCCCTATGCCCTATGCCCTTAGCCCTATGCCCTATGCCCTTAGCCCTATGCCCTATGCCCTTAGCCCTATGCCCTTAGCCCTATGCCCTTAGCCCTATGCCCTTAGCCCTTAGCCCTTAGCCCTTAGCCCTATGCCCTTAGCCCTATGCCCTTAGCCCTATGCCCTATGCCCTTAGCCCTATGCCCTATGCCCTATGCCCTTAGCCCTATGCCCTTAGCCCTTAGCCCTATGCCCTATGCCCTTAGCCCTATGCCCTATGCCCTTAGCCCTATGCCCTTAGCCCTATGCCCTTAGCCCTATGCCCTTAGCCCTATGCCCTTAGCCCTTAGCCCTATGCCCTTAGCCCTATGCCCTTAGCCCTATGCCCTTAGCCCTTAGCCCTTAGCCCTATGCCCTATGTCCTTAGCCCTATGCCCTTAGCCCTATGCCCTTAGCCCTATGCCCTATGCCCTTAGCCCTTAGCCCTTAGCCCTATGCCCTATGCCCTTAGCCCTATGCCCTATGCCCTATGTCCTTAGCCCTATGCCCTATGCCCTTAGCCCTATGCCCTTAGCCCTATGCCCTTAGCCCTTAGCCCTATGCCCTATGCCCTTAGCCCTATGCCCTTAGCCCTATGCCCTTAGCCCTATGCCCTTAGCCCTTAGCCCTATGCCCTATGCCCTTAGCCCTATGCCCTATGTCCTTAGCCCTTAGCCCTTAGCCCTATGCCCTTAGCCCTTAGCCCTTAGCCCTATGCCCTATGCCCTTAGCCCTATGCCCTTAGCCCTATGCCCTTAGCCCTATGCCCTATGCCCTTAGCCCTATGCCCTTAGCCCTATGCCCTATGCCCTTAGCCCTATGCCCTTAGCCCTATGCCCTATGCCCTATGCCCTATGCCCTTAGCCCTATGCACTTGTGGAGATCTGTGAGGATTTGATTGGTAAAAGCAATATGGTGAAACGTCCACTAGCCTAGGGGCAAAGTGGAGCTATTACCAGTGTGTAGAGTGTAGGGTGTAGGGTGTAGGGTATAGGGTATAGGGTGTAGGGTATAGGGTATAGGGTATAGGGTATAGGGTATAGGGTATAGGGTATAGGGTATAGGGCGTAGGGCGTAGGGCGTAGGGCGTAGGGTGTAGGGTGTAGGGTGTAGGGTATAGGGTATAGGGTGTAGGGCGTAGGGCGTAGGGCATAGGGCGTAGGGCATAGGGTATAGGGTGTAGGGTGTAGGGCGTAGGGCGCAGGGCGTAGGGCGTAGGGCATAGGGCATAGGGCGTAGGGTGTAGGGTATAGGGTGTAGGGTATAGGGTATAGGGTATAGGGTGTAGGGTGTAGGGTGTAGGGTATAGGGTGTAGGGTGTAGGGTGTAGGGTATAGGGTCCATGTGGGACTAGTTAAACCACTGGCCACATTCCAGCCAAACTATACTGCAGTAAGCTGGCAGATATTACAGAGTTTAACACATCATATGATATGACCTGACATGACCTTCTGACGTCCCACTGAGCAGCCTGGATCAGTGTTTAACACATCATATGATATGATATATATATATATATACTATATATACAAAAGTATGTGGACACCCCTTCAAATTAGTGGATTCGGCTATTGAGCACACAGCCATGCAATCTCCATAGACAAACATTGACAGTAGAATGGCCGTACTGAACAGCTCAGTGACTTTCAACGTGGCACCGTCATAGGATGCCACCTTTCCAACAAGTCAGTTCGTTACATTTCTTCCCTGCTAGAGCTGCCCGGTCAACTGTAAGTGCTGTTATTGTGAAGTGGAAACGTCTAGGAGCAACAACGGCTCAGCCGCGAAGCGGTAGGCCACACAAGCTCACAGAACGGGACCGCCGAGTGCTGAAGCACGTAGCACGTAAAAATCGTCTGTCCTCGGTTGCAACACTCACTACCGAGTTCCAAACAGCCTCTGGAAGCAACTTCAGCACAATAACTGTTAGTCGGGAGCTTCATGAAATGGGTTTCCATGGCCGAGCAGCCACACACAAGCCTTAGATCACCATGCGCAATGCCAAGCGTCGGCTGGAGTGGTGTAAAGCTCGCCTCCATTGGACTCTGGAGCAGTGGAAACGCGTTCTCTGGAGTGATGAATCACGCTTCACCATCTGGCAGTCCGACGGACGAATCTGGGTTTGGCGGATGCCATGAGAACGCTACCTGCCCGAATGCATAGTGCCAACTGTAAAGTTTGGTTGAGGAGGAATAATGGTTTGGGCTAGGCCCCTTAGTTCCAGTGAAGGGAAATCTTAACGCTACAGCATACAATGACATTCTAGACAGTTCTGTGCTTCCAACTTTGTGGCAACAGTTTGGGGAAGGCCCTTTCCTGTTTCAGCATGACAATGCCCATATGCACAAAGCGAGGTCAATACAGAAATGGTTTGTCGAGATCGGTGTGGAAGAACTTGACTGGCCTGCACAGAGCCCTGACCTCAACCCCATCGAACACCTTTGGAATGAATTGGAACGCCGACTGCGAGCCAGGCCTAATCTCCCAACATCAGTGCCCGACCTCACTAATGCTCTTGTGGCTGAATGGAAGCAAGTCCCCCACAGCAATGTTCCAACATCTAGTGGAAAGCCTTCCCAGAAGAGTGGAGGCTGTTATAGCAGCAAAGGCGGGACCAACTCCATATTAATGCCCATGATTTTGGAATGAGATGTTCGATGAGCAGGTGTCCACATACTTTTGGCCATGTAGTGTATGTGTGTTTGTTCATCTACATTAATTAATATTATATATACAATATTAGCACATACAGAACATCACACAGAAGACCCCGATATCACAGAGACAACCGGAGAGATGGAGGGAGCGATGGAGGGAGTGATGGAGGGAGCGATGGAGGGAGTGATGGAGGGAGCGATGGAGGGAGCGATGGAGGTAGGGTGGGGTGGGATGGGACGGATGGAGGGAGAAGAGGTTGAGGCTTCCATGACATTAAAAGGTTAAAACTGATGGAGGAAGGATATAGAGAACGAGGAGGAAGAGGAGGAGAGGAGGAGGAAGAGGAGGAGAGGAGGAGAGAGGGCGGGGAGTCACAGATCACCATTCTCCCCCCTGTCTCCCCCGTCTCCCCCCGTCTCCCCCTCCCCCTAAACACTAGTACTGTAATACAGACAGCTACACCAAACACACCTCTACAGGAACCTAACCTAGCCTGGTATAGAGAACGAGGAGGAAGAGGAGGAGAGGAAGAGGAGGAGAGGAGGAGAGTACTGTAATGCAGATAGCTACACCTCTACAGGAACCTAACCTAGCCTGGGCTGTGAAGATCTACAATAACAGGATGAGAGAGAGAGAGAGACAGAAAAATAAAAATGAGGAATTATTGCTATCGCTGGATAGTCTTCTATATCAGAGAGAGGAGAGGAAGCCAGCAGTCATACGCTCCAAAACAGACCCTAAGGGGCCGGGGGCCGGGCTTATGGTGGTGAGGTGTGGGAGGGTTGGACCACACGGCTCGAAGGTAAAGTTTCCCATAGGTACAGATCCAGGATCAGCTTCCCCCCCCCCCAATCTTAACCTTAACCATTAGTGGGGAAAATATAAAACTGCCCCTAGCTCAGCAACTACCAACCCAGTGTCATGTAGGCAGAGCTTCTCCCTTTCAAACTGTTCTATTGGCCATGAGGTGTAAGCTCCGCCTACCCAGCTCTGTGTCAACTACATGTTGTTAATGGAGTTCGTACAAACAACGTGATTGGATGATGTAGAAGACAGGATGACCAATAGAAAACAAAGAAACAAACTAGCAATCAAATAAAAAACAACCAATCAAAATGACAGTCACAAAGAGAAAAACAACCAATCAAAACGACAGTCACAAAGAGAAAAACAACCAATCAAAACGACAGTCACAAAGAGAAAAACAACCAATCATTTACATTTACATTTACATTTTAGTCATTTAGCAGACGCTCTTATCCAGAGCGACTTACAGTTAGTGAATACATTTTTTTTTTTTATACTGGCCCCCCGTGGGAATCGAACCCGCAACCCTGGCGTTGCAAACGCCATGCTCTATCAACTGAGCTACATCCCTGCCGGCCATTCCCTCCCCTACCCTGGACGACGCTGGGCCAATTGTGCGCCGCCCATGAGTCTCCTGGTCGCGGCCGGCTGCGACAGAGCCTGGATTCGAACCAGGATCTCTAGTGACACAGTTAGCACTGCGATGCAGTGCCTTAGACCACTGCGCCACTCAGGAGTTATCAAATCAAAACGACAGTCACAAAGAGAAAAACAACCAATCAAAACGACAGTCACAAAGAGAAAAACAACCAATCAAAACGACAGTCACAAAGAGAAAAACAACCAATCAAAACGACAGTCACAAAGAGAAAAACAACCAATCAAAACGACAGTCACAAAGAGCTTCAGTCACAGCTTGGTCTGAAAGAAACTGCCAACCTTTGCTACAAACTAACTACAATACTTTATATTATAATACATCTCATCACTCACACCTGGGTCTGACCTTCAGCCTTCACTATATATCCTGGTAATGTACACTAGAACTGTCTGTCTGTCGGTGTCAGGACTGACTGGCTTAGAGTGGAGTGGATCAGTCCATTCTAGACTAAAGAGAGGGGTGGTCCATATCCTTAACAACAGCTGTGTTGATAGAGCGAGAGGAGGAGGACGATGGTAGAATCCGCTGGTGTCGGTCGGTTTACAGTTCTGATCTGAGAGAGAGAGAGAGAGAGCGAGAGGAGGAGGACGATGGTAGAATCCGCTGGTGTCGGTCGGTTTACAGTTCTGATCTGAGAGAGAGAGAGAGAGAGTGTTTACTGTAAATATAAAGAACTACTGATTCCAACAGAACACAATGATGGATTGTACAGCCAGATAATGTATGGTTCCATAAGGGAACTACCAGTAGTGTTGTAGGAGGTTAGAAGTTTACCAGTTTAACAGCAGCAGGATCAGGGTCAGTCAGTCTTTCTCCAGTCTCCTCAGTCCTCCAGAGCCACCATGCCTTTCACTGGATCCTTCACCCTCATCTAGAGAGAGAGAAGGGAGAGGAGGGGAGGGGAAGAGGGAGGAGAGAGAGAGAGAGAGAGACCAAATTACCGTACGACAGACCACGTATTCACCCTGCACACCCTAATTGACAAACAAACAAACCAAAACAAAGGCAAAGTCTTCTCATGCTTTGTTGATTTCAAAAAAAGCTTTTGACTCAACTTGGCATGAGGGTCTGCTATACAAATTGATGGAAAGTGGGGTTGGGGGAAAAACATACGACATTATAAAATCCATGTACACAAACAAGTGTGCGGTAAAGATTGTCAAAAAACACACACATTTCTTTCCACAGGGCCGTGGGGTGAGACAGGGATGCAGTTTAAGCCCCACCCTCTTCAACATATATATCAACGAATTGGCGAGGGCACTAGAACAGTCTGCAGCACCCGGCCTCACCCTACTAGAATCTGAAGTCAAATGTCTACTGTTTGCTGATGATCTGGTGCTTCTGTCCCCAACCAAGGGGGGCCTACAGCAGCACCTAGATCTTCTGCACAGATTCTGTCAGACCTGGGCCCTGACAGTAAATCTCAGTAAGACAAAAATAATGGTGTTCCAAAAAAGGTCCAGTTGCCAGGACCACAAATACAAATTCCATCTAGACACCGTTGCCCCTAGAGCACACAAAAAACTACACATACCTCGGCCTAAACATCAGCGCCACAGGTAACTTCACCAAAGCTGTGAACGATCTGAGAGACAAGGCCTTCTATGTCATCAAAAGGAACATAAAATTCGACATACCAATTAGGATCTGGCTAAAAATATTTGAATCAGTTATAGATCACATTGCCCTTCAGGGTTGTGAGGTCTGGGGTCCGCTCACCAACCAAGAATTCACAAAATGGGACAAACACCAAATTGAGACTGCATGCAGAATTCTCTAAAAATATCCTCAGTGTACAACGAAAAACACCAAATAATGCAGAGCAGAATTAGGCCAATACCCGCTAATTATCAAAATCCAGAAAAGAGCCGTTCAATTCTACAACCACCTAAAAGGAAGCGATTCCCAAACCTTCCATAACAAAGCCATCACCTACAGAGAGATGAACTTGGAGAAGAGTCCCCTATGCAAGCTGGTCCTGGGGCTCTGTTCACAAACACAAACAGACCCCACAGAGCCCCAGGACAGCAACACAATTAGACCCAACAAAATCACGAGTACACAAAAAGAGAATTACTTGACACATTGGAAAGAATTAACAAAAAAACAGAGCAAACTAGAATGCTATTTGGCCCTAAACAGAGAGTACACAGTGGCAGAATACCTGACCACTGTGACTGACCCAAACTTAAGGAAAGCTTTGACTATGTACAGACTCAGTGAGCATAGCCTTGCTATTGAGAAAGGCCGCCGAAGGCAGACCTGAATCTCAAGAGAACACTGCCCACAAAATGAGGTTGTAACTGAGCTGCACTTCCTAACCTCCTGCCAAATGTATGACCATATTAGAGACACATATTTCCCTCAGATTACACAGACCCACAAAGATTTCAAAAACAAATACAATTTTGATAAATTCCCATATCTATTGGGTGAAATACCACAGTGTGCCATCACAGCTGCAAGATTTGTGACCTGTTGCCACAAGAACAGGGCAACCAGTGAAGAACAAACACCATTGTAAATACAACCCATATTTATATTTATTTATTTCCCCTTTTGTACTTTAACTATTTGCACATTGTTACAACACTGTATATAGACATAATATGACATTTGAAATGTCTTTATTATTTTGGAACTTCTGAGTGTAATGTTTACTGTTAATATGTATTGTTTATTTCACTTGCTTTGGCAATGTTAACACATGTTTCCCATGCCAATAAAGCCCTTTGAATTGAATTGAATTGAATTGAGAGAGAGTGTGGAGGGGGAGGAGAGGTTATGTCACTGACCTGTGAGCACACACACAAAGACCTGAATGACTTGTGCTTGTGTGTCTTTTGTGTCTTTTGGTGTGTTAGTCTCCCTCTCAGACATATTATTACTATTCAGATGGTAGATGGTTACATATTATTACTATTCAGATGGTAGATGGTTACATATTATTACTATTCAGATGGTAGATGGTTACATATTATTACTATTCAGATGGTAGATGGTTACATATTATTACTATTCAGATGGTAGATGGTTACATATTATTACTATTCAGATGGTAGATGGTTACATATTATTACTATTCAGATGGTAGATGGTTACATATTATTACTATTCAGATGGTAGATGGTTACATATTATTACTATTCAGATGGTAGATGGTTACATATTATTACTATTCAGATGGTAGATGGTTACATATTATTACTATTCAGATGGTAGATGGTTACATATTATTACTATTCAGATGGTAGATGGTTACATATTATTACTATTCAGATGGTAGATGGTTACATATTATTACTATTCAGATGGTAGATGGTTACATATTATTACTATTCAGATGGTAGATGGTTACATATTATTACTATTCAGATGGTAGATGGTTACATATTATTACTATTCAGATGGTAGATGGTTACATATTATTACTATTCAGATGGTAGATGGTTACATATTATTACTATTCAGATGGTAGATGGTTACATATTATTACTATTCAGATGGTAGATGGTTACATATTATTACTATTCAGATGGTAGATGGTTACATATTATTACTATTTAGATGGTAGATGGTTACATATTATTACTATTTAGATGGTAGATGGTTACATATTATTACTATTTAGATGGTAGATGGTTACATATTATTATGATGATGATGATGATGGTAGATGGTTACATATTATGATT
Source organism: Coregonus lavaretus (assembly GCF_964263955.1). NCBI lineage: Eukaryota > Metazoa > Chordata > Actinopteri > Salmoniformes > Salmonidae > Coregonus > Coregonus lavaretus. The sequence continues at coordinate 158,188 of NW_028161420.1, forward strand.
AGCAAGCTGGTCCTGGGGCTCTGTTTACAAACACAAACAGACCCCAGGACAGCAACACAATTACACCCAACCAAATCATGAGAACACAAAAAGATAATTACTTGACAAAAACAGAGCAAACTAGAATGCTATTTCCCTAAACAGAGAGTACACAGTGGCAGAATACCTGACCACTGTGACTGATCCAAACTTAAGGAAAGCTTTGAATATGTACAGACTCAGTGAGCATAGCCTTGCTACTGAGAGAGGCCGCCGTAGGCAGACCTGAATCTCAAGAGTAGACAATCTATGTGCACACTGCCCACAAAATTATTATTATCTATTATTACTCCTCTCCTCTCTACCCCCTCTACTCCTCCTCTCCTCTCCTCTACTCTCCACCCCCTCTACTCCTCTCCACCCCCTCTACTCCTCCTCCTCGCCTCTTCACCCCCTCTACTCCTCCTCCTCTCCTCTCCACCCCCTCTACTCCTCCTCCCTCCTCTCCTCTCCTCTCTACCCCCTCTACACGTCCTCCCTCCTCTCCTCTCCTCTCCACCCCCTCTACTCCCCCTCTCCTCTCCTCTCCTCTCCACCCCCTCTACTCCCCCTCTCTCCTCTCCTCTCCACCCCCTCTACTCCTCCTCTCTCCTCTCCTCTCCACCCCCTCTACTCATCTCCTCTCCTCTCCACCCCCTCTACTTCTCTCCTCTCCTCTCCTCTCCTCTCCTCTCCTCTTCTCTCCTCTCCACCCCCTCTACTCCTCCTCCCCCTCTCTTCACCTCGTCCAGTTCTTTGCGAGTGTCCTCCTCCATGCGACGGATGTCCTCCATGGTTAGTTCGATCCACTTGTCGATCCAGCAGAACAGCTGACGGTGGAAGTTGGTGAACAGACGCTTCTCTTGCTGAGAGGGAACAATAGAATGAGAGAGAGAGAGAGAGATTCAATATTTAAATGATGTTCGATATTCTCATGAGATACTGCTTTAATACTATATAATCCTATAATACTATATAATCCTATAATACTATATAATCCTATAATACTATATAATCCTATAATAAAATAATAATATCATACTAAATAATACTATAATACAAATAGATTGAGTCCAGCAGAGATCAGAAGACAAATTATCTGAGAATCACAGAAGGAAATTATTTCCCCCTGCAAACTAAATGCATGCTCTTCAATCGAACGCTGCTGGCACCCGCCCACCCGACTAGAATCACTACTCTCGACGGGTCTGACCTAGAGTATGTGGACAACTACAAATACCTAGGTGTCTGGTTAGACTGTAAACTCTCCTTCCAGACTCACATTAAGAATCTCCAATCCAAAGTTAAATCTAGAATCGGTTTCCTATTTCGCAACAAAGCCTCCTTCACTCATGCTGCCAAACATGCCCTCGTAAAACGGACTATCCTACCGATCCTTGACTTCGGCGATGTCATTTACAAAATAGCCTCCAACACTCTACTCAGCAAATTGGATGTAGTCTATCACAGTGCCATCCGTTTTGTCTCCAAAGCCCCATATAATACCCACCACTGTGACCTGTACGCTCTTGTTGGCTGGTCCTCACTACATATTCGTCGCCAAACCCACAGGCTCCAGGCCATCTATAAATCACTGCTAGGCAAATCCCCACCTTATCTTAGCTCATTGGTCACCATAGCAACACCCACCCGTAGTCTGCGCTCCAGCAGGTATATCTCACTGGTCATTCCCAAAGCCAACACCTCCTTTGGCCGCCATTCCTTCCAGTTCTCTGCTGCCAATGACTGGAACGAATTGCTAAAATCTCTGAAGCTGGAGACTCTTATCTCCCTCACTAACTTTAAGCATCAGTTGTCAGAGCACCTTACCGATCACTGCACCTGTACACAGCCCATCTGAAATTAGCCCACCCAACTACCTCATCCCTATATTGTTATTTATTTTGCTCATTTGTACCCCAGTATCTCTATTTGCACATCATCTCTTGCACATCTATCATTCCAGTGTTAATACTAATTGTAATTATTTTGCACTATAGCCTATTTATTGCCTTACCTCCATAACTTGCTACATTTGCACACACTGTTTATATATGTATTTCTGTTGTATTTTTGACTTTGTTTTGTTTTACCCCATATGTAACTCTGTGTTGTTGTTTTTATCGCACTGCTTTGCTTTATCTTGGCCAGGTCGCGGTTGTAAATGAGAACTTGTTCTCAACTGGTTTACCTGGTTAAATAAAGGTGAAATAAAATAAAAAAATAAAACTCCCTAACAGGCCACTAGAGGTCAATAAAACACTGATATACAGATAATCTACTACACAGACATATACAGCTACTCTACTCTACTACCATAGACATATACAGCTACTCTACTCTACTACCATAGACATATACAGATACTCTACTCTACTCTACTACCATAGACATATACAGCTACTCTACTCTACTACCATAGACATATACAGCTACTCTACTCTACTACCATAGACATATACAGCTACTCTACTCTACTCTACTACCATAGACATATACAGCTACTCTACTCTACTCTACTACCATAGACATATACAGCTACTCTACTCTACTACCATAGACATATACAGCTACTCTACTCTACTACCATAGACATATACAGATACTCTACTCTACTCTACTACCATAGACATATACAGCTACTCTACTCTACTACCATAGACATATACAGCTACTCTACTCTACTACCATAGACATATACAGCTACTCTACTCTACTACCATAGACATATACAGCTACTCTACTCTACTACCATAGACATATACAGCTACTCTACTCTACTACCATAGACATATACAGCTACTCTACTCTACTCTACTACCATAGACATATACAGCTACTCTACTACCATAGACATATACAGCTACTCTACTCTACTCTACTACCATAGACATATACAGCTACTCTACTCTACTACCATAGACATATACAGCTACTCTACTCTACTACCATAGACATATACAGCTACTCTACTCTACTCTACTACCATAGACATATACAGCTACTCTACTCTACTACCATAGACATATACAGCTACTCTACTCTACTACCATAGACATATACAGCTACTCTACTCTACTACCATAGACATATACAGCTACTCTACTCTACTCTACTACCATAGACATATACAGCTACTCTACTCTACTACCATAGACATATACAGCTACTCTACTCTACTACCATAGACATATACAGCTACTCTACTCTACTACCATAGACATATACAGCTACTCTACTCTACTACCATAGACATATACAGCTACTCTACTCTACTACCATAGACATATACAGCTACTCTACTCTACTACCATAGACATATACAGCTACTCTACTCTACTCTACTACCATAGACATATACAGCTACTCTACTCTACTACCATAGACATATACAGCTACTCTACTCTACTACCATAGACATATACAGCTACTCTACTCTACTACCATAGACATATACAGCTACTCTACTCTACTCTACTACCATAGACATATACAGCTACTCTACTCTACTACCATAGACATATACAGCTACTCTACTCTACTACCATAGACATATACAGCTACTCTACTCTACTACCATAGACATATACAGCTACTCTACTCTACTACCATAGACATATACAGCTACTCTACTCTACTCTACTACCATAGACATATACAGCTACTCTACTCTACTACCATAGACATATACAGCTACTCTACTCTACTACCATAGACATATACAGCTACTCTACTCTACTACCATAGACATATACAGCTACTCTACTCTACTCTACTACCATAGACATATACAGCTACTCTACTCTACTACCATAGACATATACAGCTACTCTACTCTACTACCATAGACATATACAGCTACTCTACTCTACTACCATAGACATATACAGCTACTCTACTCTACTACCATAGACATATACAGCTACTCTACTCTACTACCATAGACATATACAGCTACTCTACTACCATAGACATATACAGCTACTCTACTCTACTCTACTACCATAGACATATACAGCTACTCTACTCTACTCTACTACCATAGACATATACAGCTACTCTACTCTACTACCATAGACATATACAGCTACTCTACTCTACTACCATAGACATATACAGCTACTCTACTCTACTCTACTACCATAGACATATACAGCTACTCTACTCTACTACCATAGACATATACAGCTACTCTACTCTACTACCATAGACATATACAGCTACTCTACTCTACTACCATAGACATATACAGCTACTCTACTCTACTACCATAGACATATACAGCTACTCTACTCTACTACCATAGACATATACAGCTACTCTACTCTACTACCATAGACATATACAGCTACTCTACTCTACTACCATAGACATATACAGCTACTCTACTCTACTACCATAGACATATACAGCTACTCTACTCTACTACCATAGACATATACAGCTACTCTACTCTACTACCATAGACATATACAGCTACTCTACTCTACTACCATAGACATATACAGCTACTCTACTCTACTACCATAGACATATACAGCTACTCTACTCTACTACCATAGACATATACAGCTACTCTACTCTACTCTACTACCATAGACATATACAGCTACTCTACTCTACTACCATAGACATATACAGCTACTCTACTCTACTACCATAGACATATACAGCTACTCTACTCTACTACCATAGACATATACAGCTACTCTACTCTACTACCATAGACATATACAGCTACTCTACTCTACTACCATAGACATATACAGCTACTCTACTCTACTACCATAGACATATACAGCTACTCTACTCTACTACCATAGACATATACAGCTACTCTACTCTACTACCATAGACATATACAGCTACTCTACTCTACTACCATAGACATATACAGCTACTCTACTCTACTACCATAGACATATACAGCTACTCTACTCTACTACCATAGACATATACAGCTACTCTACTCTACTCTACTACCATAGACATATACAGCTACTCTACTCTACTACCATAGACATATACAGCTACTCTACTCTACTACCATAGACATATACAGCTACTCTACTCTACTACCATAGACATATACAGCTACTCTACTCTACTACCATAGACATATACAGCTACTCTACTCTACTACCATAGACATATACAGCTACTCTACTCTACTACCATAGACATATACAGCTACTCTACTCTACTACCATAGACATATACAGCTACTCTACTCTACTACCATAGACATATACAGCTACTCTACTCTACTACCATAGACATATACAGCTACTCTACTCTACTACCATAGACATATACAGCTACTCTACTCTACTACCATAGACATATACAGCTACTCTACTCTACTACCATAGACATATACAGCTACTCTACTCTACTACCATAGACATATACAGCTACTCTACTCTACTACCATAGACATATACAGCTACTCTACTCTACTACCATAGACATATACAGCTACTCTACTCTACTACCATAGACATATACAGCTACTCTACTCTACTACCATAGACATATACAGCTACTCTACTCTACTACCATAGACATATACAGCTACTCTACTCTACTACCATAGACATATACAGCTACTCTACTCTACTACCATAGACATATACAGCTACTCTACTCTACTACCATAGACATATACAGCTACTCTACTCTACTACCATAGACATATACAGCTACTCTACTCTACTACCATAGACATATACAGCTACTCTACTCTACTACCATAGACATATACAGCTACTCTACTCTACTACCATAGACATATACAGCTACTCTACTCTACTACCATAGACATATACAGCTACTCTACTCTACTACCATAGACATATACAGCTACTCTACTCTACTACCATAGACATATACAGCTACTCTACTCTACTACCATAGACATATACAGCTACTCTACTCTACTCTACTACCATAGACATATACAGCTACTCTACTCTACTACCATAGACATATACAGCTACTCTACTCTACTACCATAGACATATACAGCTACTCTACTCTACTACCATAGACATATACAGCTACTCTACTCTACTACCATAGACATATACAGCTACTCTACTCTACTACCATAGACATATACAGCTACTCTACTCTACTACCATAGACATATACAGCTACTCTACTCTACTACCATAGACATATACAGCTACTCTACTCTACTACCATAGACATATACAGCTACTCTACTCTACTACCATAGACATATACAGCTACTCTACTCTACTACCATAGACATATACAGCTACTCTACTCTACTACCATAGACATATACAGCTACTCTACTCTACTACCATAGACATATACAGCTACTCTACTCTACTACCATAGACATATACAGCTACTCTACTCTACTACCATAGACATATACAGCTACTCTACTCTACTACCATAGACATATACAGCTACTCTACTCTACTACCATAGACATATACAGCTACTCTACTCTACTACCATAGACATATACAGCTACTCTACTCTACTACCATAGACATATACAGCTACTCTACTCTACTACCATAGACATATACAGCTACTCTACTCTACTACCATAGACATATACAGCTACTCTACTCTACTACCATAGACATATACAGCTACTCTACTCTACTACCATAGACATATACAGCTACTCTACTCTACTACCATAGACATATACAGCTACTCTACTCTACTACCATAGACATATACAGCTACTCTACTCTACTACCATAGACATATACAGCTACTCTACTCTACTACCATAGACATATACAGCTACTCTACTCTACTACCATAGACATATACAGCTACTCTACTCTACTACCATAGACATATACAGCTACTCTACTCTACTACCATAGACATATACAGCTACTCTACTCTACTACCATAGACATATACAGCTACTCTACTCTACTACCATAGACATATACAGCTACTCTACTCTACTACCATAGACATATACAGCTACTCTACTCTACTACCATAGACATATACAGCTACTCTACTCTACTACCATAGACATATACAGCTACTCTACTCTACTACCATAGACATATACAGCTACTCTACTCTACTACCATAGACATATACAGCTACTCTACTCTACTACCATAGACATATACAGCTACTCTACTCTACTACCATAGACATATACAGCTACTCTACTCTACTACCATAGACATATACAGCTACTCTACTCTACTACCATAGACATATACAGCTACTCTACTCTACTACCATAGACATATACAGCTACTCTACTCTACTACCATAGACATATACAGCTACTCTACTCTACTCTACTACCATAGACATATACAGCTACTCTACTCTACTACCATAGACATATACAGCTACTCTACTCTACTCTACTACCATAGACATATACAGCTACTCTACTCTACTCTACTACCATAGACATATACAGCTACTCTACTCTACTACCATAGACATATACAGCTACTCTACTCTACTACCATAGACATATACAGCTACTCTACTCTACTACCATAGACATATACAGCTACTCTACTCTACTACCATAGACATATACAGCTACTCTACTCTACTACCATAGACATATACAGCTACTCTACTCTACTACCATAGACATATACAGCTACTCTACTCTACTACCATAGACATATACAGCTACTCTACTCTACTCTACTACCATAGACATATACAGCTACTCTACTCTACTACCATAGACATATACAGCTACTCTACTCTACTACCATAGACATATACAGCTACTCTACTCTACTACCATAGACATATACAGCTACTCTACTCTACTACCATAGACATATACAGCTACTCTACTCTACTACCATAGACATATACAGCTACTCTACTCTACTACCATAGACATATACAGCTACTCTACTCTACTACCATAGACATATACAGCTACTCTACTCTACTACCATAGACATATACAGCTACTCTACCTACTCTACTACCATAGACATATACAGCTACTCTACTCTACTACCATAGACATATACAGCTACTCTACTCTACTACCATAGACATATACAGCTACTCTACTCTACTACCATAGACATATACAGCTACTCTACTCTACTACCATAGACATATACAGCTACTCTACTCTACTACCATAGACATATACAGCTACTCTACTCTACTACCATAGACATATACAGCTACTCTACTCTACTCTACTACCATAGACATATACAGCTACTCTACTCTACTACCATAGACATATACAGCTACTCTACTCTACTACCATAGACATATACAGCTACTCTACCTACTCTACTACCATAGACATATACAGCTACTCTACTCTACTACCATAGACATATACAGCTACTCTACTCTACTACCATAGACATATACAGCTACTCTACTCTACTACCATAGACATATACAGCTACTCTACTCTACTACCATAGACATATACAGCTACTCTACTCTACTACCATAGACATATACAGCTACTCTACTCTACTACCATAGACATATACAGCTACTCTACTCTACTACCATAGACATATACAGCTACTCTACTCTACTACCATAGACATATACAGCTACTCTACTCTACTACCATAGACATATACAGCTACTCTACTCTACTACCATAGACATATACAGCTACTCTACTCTACTACCATAGACATATACAGCTACTCTACTCTACTACCATAGACATATACAGCTACTCTACTCTACTACCATAGACATATACAGCTACTCTACTCTACTCTACTACCATAGACATATACAGCTACTCTACTCTACTACCATAGACATATACAG
>NW_028161419.1:0-12500 GCF_964263955.1 Coregonus lavaretus
CAAAAATCACTTCTGGCAAAGCTTTTCTTCTGCATTTCTGCCCTAAAATGCTGTGGTAAAACACTAATAATGCCTCTTAAATCCTGTCTGTGACTTGAAAGGTGTCTAGATACAGTGGACCAGGAAAAGGCATTCACTGACTTTGTTATTAGGGGTTATTTCCATCTATTGTGCATCAATCCTTCTATCTTTTCACAGTTCATAAATAAACATATCATTATGTTGAATGATGTAGCCCACATACAGGATATGTCAGACGGTTGACTTGCTGCATTTTCTGTTACGATTTGCACAGCTGTATCCAACCAGCATAGTGAGGGTTGCAATTCTTTAGGTTTTACCCAAGGTTTTACATCTGTAAAAATGTTACCTTGGGTTCAGTTGATTTTTATTTCATTCAGGTGACCTTCTTTAAATCCAGTTAGTGACACAATCACACACTCTTATAGTTGTCTATCTACATAGACGTTACTGCAGTTACAGAACTTAATTTGTCCACAAATAACACAGACAGACTTCCTGGTTTTCGGCCTATCAGAGCAGGGCAGGGCTGTGATTGGCAGGGGAACAGTGATGGAGTCCTGCCCATTGTTTCCCTCCTAGCTAGCTGTAATCCCAACAGCAGATGGTGCTTCCTGTTAGCCCAGCCTCTTTCTTGATTGGCTGCTTCCCTGATTGCTGCTTTGCATATCACAAGATTAGTTCCTCAACAACAAACTTCCACTGATGATGAGAGGGGAGGGAAGGGAGAGGAGAGACGAGCAGCATCACTCTGTTCTCTCTCTCTCTCTCTCTCTCTCTCTCTCTCTCTCTCTCTCTCTCTCTCTCTCTCTCTCTCTCTCTCTCTCTCTCTCTCTCTCTCTCTCTCTCTCTCTCTCTCTCTCTCTCTCTCTCTCTCTCTCTCTCTCTCTCTCTCTCTCTCTCTCTCTCTCTCTCTCTCTCTCTCTCTCTCTCTCTCTCTCTCTCTCTCTCCATCCCTCTCCTCTGTTTGCCAAGAATAGCTGGTGGGCAGATGCAGATCGAATTAGATGCACCTTTTACCCACCACACAGCACACGCTCTGCTAACTAGCATCAACCTACATGTCATTTCTAATTTCTATAGCTTGTTGTGCGCTATATGTGTAATTACTTATTCACTGGGGGGAATGGCATTGAGGTTTCTCGTTAAGCCCGACACACACACACACACACACACACACACACACACACACACACACACACTGCACACCTGTGTCCCTTTTCCCTGTTTTCTAATGCATGCTTAACATGATCTCTCATCGTTACAGGTTTCTTCCACTGTGTCTCTCTCAATAAAGATGGCTGACTAATAAAGATATCATTTTGTTGTGTGTGTTTTTAAAAAATTCATTCTAATCTCATGTATTTATCTTGTTTATGTTGTACAAAGCATTGTGGGAACTGTAGTACATAATGCTACAGTTTACATGCCTCCTGTGAAAAATATATGTATCAGGAAGGAGTGTGTCAGTGTTTGTGTGAAAAAATTTAGCACGCTTCTCATGGTACTCAACAGGGGGTTGTTGTTGTCGGTTTTGGATGAAGTCAGCGTTTTGTTTTGGTTTCGACGAGGCCCACTCCTCCCCTTTGGTACCCCTCTCTGCCCAACGTTCCTTTTTTGGGTTGTGAGGGGGGAAGGGGGGAGTAAGGGTAGGTGTTGTTTTTCTAACCACAGACCCTCATTCTCTAGTCCTCCTTTCATAGATTTTTACTATGGTTCCCTGAAGCCAGAAACACAACTTTAACACAAGTAACAAAACATGGGTTCAGGAAGGGCAGCACAACCGATAAACCACCAGTAAACAACCAATGACAACTATTTATCTGAGTCTTCAGATTGGGGGTCGTTCTTTTATCTTGACAAAAGCGGTTGTTGTCTTTTCTAATAATGAGTCTGTGTCTGTTTTTTGTTGAGTTTTGATCCTCTTTTTAAAAAGAAAACAGAAAGAAAAGAATCTTGCTGACCTCTCTCTCTCTTGCTGATTTGTCTTTTTTGCTCTTTCTTCTTTTCTTCTTTTGATTTTTTCTTTGCGTTTTTTGCCAGTAATCTTTTTTGAATTTTCTCTTTTCTCTTTTTCCCCCCTTTTTTCTTGCACCCTAGGTCCGCTCACAAAAAAACATGATGAGTCTACAATGAACAGACCGAGAGATGAAGGTATTTTTCGTTGCATGTTTTTCCTTTTTTCTTGTTTTTAAAAGTCTTTTTGGGGGATATATAGAGAGAAAGAAGTAAACAGCTATAGGTGTACGATATATATATATATATTGAAATATATACAATGTGTTAGTGTTTGTGTCTGTGTTGATTGAGTATCATTATATTCATTTTGAATACATAGAACCAACAGCTTATTCACTGAGAAATATCTTTAATCTGAGCCTAGAGGAAAGTCTTTGTCCTCAGGCCTGGAGGGAAGCCAAAGTAATTTCGCTACCCAAGAATGATAAAGCGGCCTTTACTGGTTCTAACAGTAGACCTATAAGCTTGCTGCCAGCTCTTAGCAAACTGTTGAAAAAATTGTGTTTGACCAAATACAATGCTATTTCTCTGTAAACAAATTAACAACAGCCTTTCAACATGCTTATATTGAAGGGCACTCAACATGTACTGCACTGACACAAATGATTGATGATTGGTTGAAAGAAATTGATAATAAGAAGATTGTGGGAGCTGTACTATTAGATTTCAGTGCAGCCTTTGATATTATTGACCATAACCTGTTGTTGAAAAAACATATGTGTTATGGCTTTTCAACCTCTGCCATATCGTGGATTCAGAGCTATCTATCTAATAGAACTCAAAGAGCTTTCTTTAATGGAAGCTTCTCTAATGTCAAACATGTAAAGTGTGGTGTACCACAGGGCAGCTCTCTAGGCCCTCTACTCTTTTCTATTTTTACCAATGACCTGCCACTGGCATTAAACAAAGCATGTGTGTCCATGTATGCTGATGATTCAACCATATACGCATCAGCAACCACAGCTAATGAAGTCACCGAAACCCTTAACAAAGAGTTGCAGTCTGTTTTGGAATGGGTGGCCACTATTAAACTGGTCCTGAACATCTCTATATTTGGTACAAATCATTCCCTAAGTTCTAGACCTCAGCTGAATCTGGTAATGAATGGTGTGGCTGTTGAACAAGTTGAGGAGACTAAATTACTTGCCGTTACCTTAGATTGTAAACTATCATGGTCAAAACATATAGATTCAATTGTTGTAAAGATGTGGAGAGGTCTGTCCATAATAAAGAGATGCTCTGCTTTTTTGACACCACACTCCAGAAAGCAAGTTCTGCAGGCTCTAGTTTTGTCTAATCTTGATTATTGTCCAGTCGTGTGGTCCAGTGCTGCAAAGAAAGACCTAGTTAAGTTGCAGCTGGCCCAAAACAGAGCGGCACGTCTTGCTCTTCATTGTAATCAGAGGGCTAATATAAATACTATGCATGGCAGTCTCTCTTGGTTAAGAGTTGAGGAGAGACTGACTGCATCACTTCTTCTTTTTATAAGAAACATTAATGTGTTGAAAATCCCAAATTATTTGCATAGTCAACTTACACACAGCTCTGACACACACACTTACCCCATCAGACATGCCACCGGGGGTCTTTTCACAGTCCTCAAATCCAGAACAAATTCAAGAAAGTGTACAGTATTATATAGAGCCATTATTGAATGGAACTCCGTTCCATCTTATATTGCTCAAATAAACAGCAAACCTGGTTTAAAAAAACAGATAAAGCAACACCTCACGGCACACCGCTCCCCTATTTGACCTAGATAGTTTGTGTGTATGGATTGATATGTAGGCTACGTGTGCCTTTAAAAAAAATGTATGTAGTTCTGTCCTTGAGCTGTTCTTGTCTATTCATGTTCTGTATTATATCATGTTTCATGTTTTGTGTGGACCCCAGGAAGAGAAGCAGCTGCTTTTGCAACAGCTAATGGGGATCCTAATAAAATACAAAAAATACCAAATAGCAGTTTGATGATGACAATCCTTGGCTAACCTCGTCCCCAGGTTCAATTGCTATTGCATACAGCGAGAAAGAGCCGGCTGGTGGGCGAGATTAGTCTTTGGCTAATATAATAGTAATGAAATCAACATTATGTTGTCTCTATAGAGTTAATTTTGTATAGAAAAACCTCTCAGACACATTAACTGACTCACTGACTGACTAGACAGGGAGATGACGACCTGGAATATGGCCTCCATAGAACAATTTTCTATCACCATTGTTGTGCCTCCCACAACATTAATTAAAGTTAATGTTAATGTTATGCAGCTGAATAGCTATTGAGATATGACTCATGGTGGGAAAGATGTACCTAGCTTCAAAAGTCAAGGTTAGGGGAGCATTATTACCTGAGCCAGATAGAGAAAGAGAGGGCGAAATGGAGAGAGAGAGAGAAAGAAAGAAAAAGGGAGAAATAGAGAGAAAAAATTAAAGAAAGACATTATTCTCCTGTTTATCAGAAGGAAGGTCTCTTCCTTTGTGTTAGCTGCCCCCATCTTACCTCTTGGAGTCATTTCTTGACCAATAAAAATGGCTGTTGTCGATATGATGCATATCCTTTTCTAATGTTTCAGCTCTTTTTTGAGTGTACGAAAGTTCATATTTTTCTCTTGGGTGTTCTTTTGATATTTATTGGGTCTTTTTGAAGTGAAAGATGTGCAGAGTTGGGGTAAAGAGAATATGGAGTTTCTCTTTGCTCAAACACATTGACACGGGTTGTGATATGGCTACTAGAAAGGCCTACCATCATGTTTCTGAAAACAGAATACCTGTCCCTAACCTCATAACATTGTCCAAATGTCAAATACTAATTCATACCTCTGTTTACTAGACCTCCACCCCATGTCACCTTTCAATAACCTGACTCCTAACTCCTAAATACAGTAACTACTTAATACTAACTCCTGGAGCGTATTCAGGAGGGTGTAACTTCTGTTTACAAAGTTGCAGATAGAAGTGTCCCGTGTAGTTCAGTTGGTAGAGCATGGCGTTTGCAACGCCAGAGTTTTGGGTTCATTTCCCACGGGGGACCAGTATGAAAAAAAATGTATGCACTCACTAACTGTAAGTCGCTCTGGATAAGAGCGTCTGCTAAATGACTAAAATGTAAATGTAATGTTAAGAGCTGAAATTATACCTTATTTTGCTAGAGAATCATGTCAGACAGAGGACATAAACGCAATACATCGAGAGAGAATACATTTCTATGTAAATGTTGTTCGACGTTGTGACCTCCTGAATAAGGCTCTGGGTCCGTCCCAATAATATCTCCTTCCTCCTGAAGTGTTCACATGTTCACTACTTCCCACAAATCTTAAAGCATTGCATTGTTAAGGCATATGCTAGTGGGAGTTTCCACCATATTTCTTATACCAGTTATTCCTTTCAAATCAGTAAAGGGAAGTGAACAAGTGTACACTTTGGGACGGAGGAGAGATAAGGGACATAGCCCAAGTATTACTGTAACATCTACTTCCTGTTGATCTGCCTCTGACTTCCTGTCACGACTAGAGGCATTGTCACTGTGCTATTTGGCTGTTGTTGCTTTGGCCTGACAGTGAATCCCATCACGATATATATCACCTGAGTGGACCCCTAGTGCTACAATGGTCCAATTCATTTCCTCTGTATAACACAGCCATTTTATTGAACACTTTCAATGCTTTGGATGAGAAACCGTTTCTAATTTTAATGAGTGAACAGAAAGCATTCAGTAGTCATTCAAGAAATCATATTCAAGCCAAAGCAAAGAAGAAACGTGGTCAAGGACAACTGCAAGTCGTGACTAGCACTTCATAATGCTCTCTCCTAGGTTCAGGTGTTGTAAATGAAGGAGGTTATTTGGCTGTAGCAATGTTCTGTACTGAGCCCATATAAAATGATTGATTGATCTCTGAGGATAGGAGTGTGTGTGTGTGTGTGTGTGTGTGATGTGTGTCACTCCATCCCGCTCTCTCACACCCCTCTGTCAAATTTTATCAGTAAGGACTGAGGCCCACCTGAGCCACTAGAACCTGACCACAACACCTTACACACACACACACACACACACACACACACACACACACACACACACACACACACACACACACACACACACACACACACACACACACACACACACACACACACACACACACACACACACACACACACACACATACACACACATACACATACACATACACATACACATACACATACACACACACACACACACACCTTACACTCACATTTACTTCACCTCTATGCATATCACTGTTTTATGATAGACTGTCAATTACACTGAACAAAAATATAAACGCAACATGCAACAATTTGAAAGATTTGACTGAGTTACAGTTCATATAAGGAAATCAGTCAATTGAAATACATTCATTAGGCCCTAATCTATGGATTTCACATGACTTGGAATACAGATATGCATCTGTTGGTCACAGATTCCTTTAAAAAAAAGGTAGGGGTGTGGATCAGAAAACCAGTCAGTATCTGGTGTGACCATCATTTGCCTCATGCTGCACGACACATCTCCTTCGCATAGAGTTGATCAGGCTGTTGATTGTGGCCTGTGGAATATTGTCCCACTCCTCTTCAATGGCTGTGCGAAGTTGCTGGATATTGTTGGGAACTGGAACACACTGTCGGACACGTCGACCCAGAGCATTCCAAAATGCTCAATGGGTGACATGTCTGGTGAGTATGCAGGCCATGGAAGAACTGGGACATTTTCAGATTCCAGGAATTGTGTCCAGATCCTTGCGGCATGGTGCCGTGCATTATCATGCTGAAACATGAGGTGATGGCGGCGGATGAATGGCACAACAATTGGCCTCAGGATCTCATCATGGTATCTCTGTGCATGAAATTGCCATTGATAAAATGCAATTGTGTTTGATGTCCGTAGCTTATGCCTGCCCATACCATAACCCCACCGCCACCATGGTGCACTCTGTTCACAACGTTGACATCAGCAAACCACTCGCCCACATGACCCCATGCATGCTGTCTGCCATCTGCCCGTACAGTTGAAACTGGGATTAATCCGTGAAGAGCACACTTCTCCAGTTGCCAGTGGCCATCGAAGGTGAGCATTTGCCCACTGAAGTCGGTTACAACGCCGACGCCGTCAGGTCAAGACCCTGGTGAGGACAACAAGCACACAGATGAGCTTCCCTGAGATGGTTTCTGACAGTTAGTGCAGAATTTCTTTGGTTGTGCAAACCCACAGTATCATCAGCTGTCCAGGTGGCTGGTCTCAGACGATCCCGCAGGTGAAGAAGCCGGATGTGGAGGTCCTGGGCTGACGTGGTTACACGTGGTCTGCGGTTGTGAGGCCGGTTGGACGTACTGTCAAATTCTCTAAAACAATGTTGGAGGCGGCTTATGTTAGAGAAATTAACATGAAATTATCTGGCAACAGCTCTGGTGGACATTCCTGCAGTCAGCATGCCAATTGCATGCTCCCTCAAAACTTGAGACATCTGTGGCATTGTGTTGTGTGACAAAACTGCACATTTTAGAGTGGCCTTTTATTGTCCCCAGCACAAGGTGCACCTGTGTAATGATCATGCTGTTTAATCAGCTTCTTGATATGCCACACCTGTCAGGTGGATGGATTATCTTGGCAAAGGAAAAATGCTCACTAACACGGATGTTTTTGTGCATATGGAACATTTCTGGGATCTTTTATTTCAGCTCATGAAACAGGGGACCAACACTTTACATGTTGCCTTTATATTTTTGTTCAGTGTAGTTGTTCCAATGACATGTTGGTAAACCTAGAAAAAAGACATCTAACATTTTCAATATTCTACCAAGAAACCTTCCAAATTTGATGAAATGTTTTGAAAAATGTATAGAATCAGTGCAGTTTCTCTGCAATAAAACCATGTGAAAACAACTCTATTTACATGCAGCACAGTACAACAGAAAGACTCAGAACATTTCCATGGAAAGCGGTGTCCTCGACCTTACATGCAAAGTACTTAACCAGGACAATAAAAACATGATACCTAACCTAAAGCCAGACTATACAGGATGACTAATTGAGAAAAATAGAAAGCATTAATGAGTCACATCCGTCATTTGTACATGTGAAATTGGACAAATACACTATATACATTTACATTTTAGTCATTTAGCAGACGCTCTTATCCAGAGCGACTTACAGTTAAGTTAGTGAGTGCATACATTATTTTTTATTTTTTATTTTTCATACCGGCCCCCCGTGGGAATCGAACCCACAACCCTGGCGTTGCAAACGCCATGCTCTACCAACTGAGCTACATCCCTGCCGGCCATTCCCTCCCCTACCCTGGACGACGCTGGGCCAATTGTGCGCCGCCCCATGGGTCTCCCGGTCGCGGCCGGCTATGACGGCCGGCTACGACAGATATACAGATATACAAAAGTATGTGGACACCACTTCAAATGAGTGGATTCAGCTATTTCAGCCACACTCGTTGCTGACAGGTGTATAAAATTGAGCACACAACCATGTAATCTCCATAGACAAACATTGGCAGAATGGCCTTACTGAAGAACTCAGTGACTTTCAACGTGACATAAGATGCCACCTTTCCAACAAGTCAGTTCGTCAAATTTCTGCCCTGCTAGAGCTAATCCAGTCAACTATAAGTGCTGTTATTGTGAAGTGGAAACGTCTAGGAGCAACAACAGCTCAGCCATGAAGTGGTAGGCCACACAAGCTCACAGAACGGGACCGCCGAGTGCTGAAGCGCGTAGCATGTCAAAATTGTCTGTCCTGGGTTGCAACACTCACTACAGAGTTCCAAACTACCTCTGGAAGCAACGTCAGCACAAGAACTGTTCGTCGGGAGCTTCATGAAATGGGTTTCCATGGCCAAGCAGCCACACACAAGCCTAAAATCACCATGCGCAATGACAAGCGTCGGCTGGAGTGGTGTAAAGCTCGCCGCCATTGGACTCTGGAGCAGTGGAAACGCGTTCTCTGGAGTGATGAATCACGCTTCACCATCTGGCAGTCCGGCGGACAAATCTGGGTTTGGCGGATGCCAGGAGAACACTACCTGCCTGAATGCATAGTTCCAACTGTAAAGTTTGGTGGAGGATGGTCTGAGGCTGTTTTTCATCGTTCGGGCTAGGCCCCTTAGTTCCAGTGAAGGGAAATCTTAACGCTAAAGTATACAATGACATTCTAGACGATTCTGTGCTTCCAACTTTGTGGCATCAGTTTGGGGAAGGCCCTTTCCTGTTTCAGCATGACAATGCCCCCTTGCACAAAGCGAGATCCATACAGAAATGGTTTGTCGAGATCGGTGTGGAAGAACCTGACTGGCCTGCACAGAGCCCTGACCTCAACCCCATCGAACACCTTTGGGATTAATTGGAACGCCGATTGCGAGCCAGGCCTAATCGCCCAACATCAGTGCCCGACTTCACTAATAATCTTTTGCAAGTCCCCGCAGCAATGTTCCAACATCTAGTGGAAAGCCTTCCAAGAAGAGTGGAGGCTGTTATAGAAGCAAAGGGGGGACCAACTCCATATTAATGCCCATGATTTTGGAATGAGATGTTCACATACTTTTGGTCATGTAGTGTATAAGCACCCATCAAATAATAATAATAATAATTATAATTATTATTATATGATGTTATACCTATTACTTCACGTATAATGAGTCTGTGAATCCAGGCGCAATGTTCTGTATGTTGATCAGGCCTTGGTGAACAATAGTTATATCTTAATTAATGTACTGTATATAACTTTTGATATATTATGATCCAAACCCTAATGGGTAGTCCTGATGAGTTAGTCTGTTAATTAGCCTGCTCTTCAAGATAACAGAGAGGCACAAAGTAAAGAGAAGATGAAAGAAATCCTGACAACCAGAGTGCACTCTTAGTAAAATGGGTTAATGGTGGAGGAAGATGTAGAGGTAGATGTGTAGTGTGTGTAGGTCATGATTTAAGACAACAATAGGGAAGCTGATTTTTTTCATGCTCTCAACTCTCCCTCTGTCTATTTTCTTACCTCTAGTTTGTTCCATCTTTCTTTTTTTGTGTACTTTATTTTATCTTCTCCTTTCTGTTTATTGTACTCTTCTTTCCTTGTCCTCTTAACTTCCACTCCTCCTTTCTCCCTCTCTTTGCCTCTCTGAGTTTTCTCACAACCTCTCATCTTCTGCTCTCTCTAACTCAACACTCTTTACTGTACTGCCTCTCTCTCTGCTCTGTTTTCTCTCCCTCTTTCACTCTTTCCCCCTCTCTCTCTGCTTCCTCTCTCTCTCTGCTCCCTCCCTCCCTCCCTTCTCCTCCTCTCCTTCTCCTTCTCCCCCTCCCTCTCTCTCTCTGCTCCCTCTCTCTCCCCCTCCCTCCCTCCCCCTCCCTCCCGCCCGCCCGCCCGCCCGCCCGCCCTCCCTCCCTCCCTCCCTCCCTCCCTCCCTCCCTCCCTCTATCTCTCTCCTCCCCCTCTCTCTCTCTCTCTCTGATGTTGTGTGCTCCTGCAGTACACATGTCTTGGCTCCTGTAACAGCAGCTCCTCTCATCGTAGTACACACACACGTGCGCAGGCACACACCCCATGCACACACACACACACACACACACACACAGGCAGGCAGGCAGGCAGGCACACACACGCACACATCATACAGTGGGGAAAAAAAGTATTTAGTCAGCCACCAATTGTGCAAGTTCTCCCACTTAAAAAGATGAGAGAGGCCTGTAATTTTCATCATAGGTACACATCAACTATGACAGACAAATTGAGAATTTTTTTCCAGAAAATCACATTGTAGGATTTGTAATGAATTTATTTGCAAATTATGGTGGAAAATAAGTATTTGGTCACCTACAAACAAGCAAGATTTCTGGCTCTCACAGACCTGTAACTTCTTCTTTAAGAGGCTCCTCGGTCCTCCACTCGTTACCTGTATTAATGGCACCTGTTTGAACTTGTTATCAGTATAAAAGACACCTGTCCACAACCTCAAACAGTCACACTCCAAACTCCACTATGGCCAAGACCAAAGAGCTGTCAAAGGACACCAGAAACAAAATTGTAGACCTGCACCAGGCTGGGAAGACTGAATCTGCAATAGGTAAGCAGCTTGGTTTGAAGAAATCAACTGTGGGAGCAATTATTAGGAAATGGAAGACATACAAGACCACTGATAATCTTCCTCGATCTGGGGCTCCACGCAAGATCTCACCCCGTGGGGTCAAAATGATCACAAGAACGGTGAGCAAAAATCCCAGAACCACACGGGGGGACCTAGTGAATGACCTGCAGAGAGCTGGGACCAAAGTAACAAAGCCTACCATCAGTAACACACTGCGCCGCCAGGGACTCAAATCCTGCAGTGCCAGACGTGTCCCCCTGCTTAAGCCAGTACATGTCTGCCTTAAGCAGAAGTTTGCTAGAGTGCATTTGGATGATCCAGAAGAGGATTGGGAGAATGTCATATGGTCAGATGAAACCAAAATATAACTTTTTGGTAAAAACTCAACTCGTCGTGTTTGGAGGACAAAGAATGCTGAGTTGCATCCAAAGAACACCATACCTACTGTGAAGCATGGGGGTGGAAACATCATGCTTTGGGGCTGTTTTTCTGCAAAGGGACCAGGACGACTGATCCGTGTAAAGGAAAGAATGAATGGGGCCATGTATCGTGAGATTTTGGGTGAAAACCTCCTTCCATCAGCAAGGGCATTGAAGATGAAACGTGGCTGGGTCTTTCAGCATGACAATGATGCCAAACACACCGCCCGGGCAACGAAGGAGTGGCTTCCTAAGAAGCATTTCAAGGTCCTGGAGTGGCCTAGCCAGTCTCCAGATCTCAACCCCATAGAAAATCTTTGGAGGGAGTTGAAAGTCTGTGTTGCCCAGCGACAGCCCCAAAACATCACTGCTCTAGAGGAGATCTGCATGGAGGAATGGGCCAAAATACCAGCAACAGTGTGTGAAAACCTTGTGAAGACTTACAGAAAACGTTTGACCTGTGTCATTGCCAACAAAGGGTATATAACAAAGTATTGAGAAACTTTTGTTATTGACTAAATACTTATTTTCCACCATAATTTGCAAATAAATTCATAACAAATCCTTCAATTGTGATTTTCTGGATTTTTTTCCCTCATTTTGTCTGTCATTGTTGACGTGTACCTATGATGAAAATTACAGGCCTCTCTCATCTTTTTAAGTGGGAGAACTTGCACAATTGGTGGCTGACTAAATACTTTTTTCCCCCACTGTATCTCCCATTCCCACACATCATATCTCCCATTCCCACACATCTCGCAAGTCTATTCTCAGTCTTTTGAAACACTACAGAACATACTCGTCTTTGTTGTCTGTGTATTTTCCCTCTAATTACTAACTAAACACTGGAAGAAGACACCCTGTACTACACTTCCTCCATTGTGAGTCTCATAGTGAGTTAGTCACTCTGTACAGTGAAGATGTGTATTTCTATGTAAGG